>NW_024825424.1:0-1603 GCF_019175285.1 Sceloporus undulatus
GTTGATATTTATACTGACATTGGTGCTTGGGGGCAGAAACTGAGGGTTCGGAAAGGTTTATATCACTTTAGAATATTTCTTGTGTGGGGAAAGAATGGCGTGAAACGAATTGAATGCAGTGGGTGTTAAATACCTCACACGCCTCTCAGGTCCTTGTTGGCTCTGAAATTTGATCACGTTCACAAGCCAGTTTACACTACAATCTGCGGGTGATGCTCCCAGATGCAGCTCAAAAATATCACAGCAGAGTATGGTAGCAAATATCCAGATATAGGTATTGGCAATGCACTGACCATTTTCGACACTTAAAAATAAGTCACAGACATAGTACATTTCATTCGGTTCTTTATCTTGAGTTGCAAAATAATACAAATGAATGAATGTACAGTATAATATATTACGGCTCATGGCCAGCTTAAAAAAAACAAACAAAATAAATACAAGTATTACAAAGCATCACAATAATAAATTGTATTCTAGCAGTAAGGGTAAACATCAATTCATAAAATGAAAGCCTAAACCAGGCAGGTAAAAACTGACTTAAAATAGTAGCTTTGGCACAGTCACTTAGAAAGTTGTATCCTAATTGAGTTTCTCCAAAGCTGAGTTATATAACATTTCAAGCTACAATGCTGTGTTTATAGTGGCAACCCAGTCATCCACTTCAAAGATATAAAATGATTCATATAAAACAGAACAGTCAAACAAATATAGTGCAGAAAACACCATATACAATAATATTAATTTCAAAAAGGAAGTAGTATAAAAATGTAATAGCCTGACTCTGTGTCATAATTATTTCAATATATTTCATGGCTGTTTCTGCATCTGTTTCAAAACATTTCTGCGAAACATAATCACAGCTGCATAATATCTGGCAACTTTAACAGTTACCTGCTCCTAATAATACAATAATTTGAAAGCTCTCCTCTCTGACTTTCATCACTTCACCTTTTCTTGTACAGACAACTCCAACCCAGTCCTCACCAATCCGTATGTGAGCTGTATACTGTATTGGTTGTGAGTCATCTCCTGGTACCACACAGCATGAAGCATCCTCTGCAGTTAGCTTGCATCATTCTATGTGCTCTGACTCAACACTGTATGGCAGTCTCACAGGATATAATTCCACCTGTCAATCATAGTATTTCTACACATGTTTAATAGAATATTTTTTCAACCATCCTTAGTCTGACTACCTGCTTCCAGATATTCCCTTAAGGCAGTCCCCCTCCAATCTCTTATTTGCTAGTGCCTATGAGTAAGGATACAATTCTTCTATGAATTTAGGGTATCTGCAAGAGGATCATGCTCACGTCACTCACACCAAATTTATTAATTTAATCTCAAGTTGGGAAGGGTGAACGGGGGCTGGATCGTGGGGTAACACTCTCCACTCTTAACTCTGATATTCAGTCTTAACTGTCATTGTCCTTCTTTACAGAGGAACATTTGAGTCATGATAGAGTCCACACTGGAGAGAAGCCATACAAATGCCAGCATTGTGGGAAATGTTTCTCTACGAAGTCACATCTAGTGAGACATCAGAGAGTCCACACAGGAGAGAAGCCATACAAATGCCGGCATTGTGGGAAAGGTTTTT
>NW_024825425.1:0-1603 GCF_019175285.1 Sceloporus undulatus
GTTAATGGATTTGTTTGTTTAGTTTGTGCTGCTGGGAATACAGAGCGACTTGGGGGAGATTACAGGAGGGGAGAGGCTCTCCTGATCCACCAAGGAATGCAATTGTTTTCCTTGTACTCCAGACGGAAAAGTGGAAGCCAACTGAGTATTTTCACTCCTAAGAACCAAGGGCGACGGAAAGCCCCCAGAGCACACCTGCACCAGGACGGCAGGAAAGAAGGACCCAAAGAGAAAGGCAATGGCTTGCTAAGATGCAACACCCCCTAACTACAAGGAAGGAAGGGGCAAGCTAGATTTCCATGCCACCATTGCTGAGGGGGCTCTGCAAGAAACCCAAGGGTGAGCACAGAGCATGTGCTGACGTGTAACACAAAAGGAAGAAAGAGAGAGGGAAAGCAGCGGGCACAGGACATGTGTAAAATAAAGCTTCCAGGCAGCTTGGAGCTCATTCAGCTTACCTCTCGCCGAGTCAGCAAGCGCCACAGCCCCCACAAAAAGCAGCACAAACTGGAAGCCCATGTCGGACGCCGGATTTGCTCTCCTTGTTGTTCTTTCCAGGTTGTTCTTCTTTCCAGACTGAAGCCAAGAAAAGGAGAAAGAAAGAGGTTAAATAAAAAGCAAAGAAACCAAACACACAAAGAAAGGGAGCCCACAACAACTTCCATCAAAATTCAGCGCATCCAAAGCTGTCAGTAGTGGAGATTTAAATGCAAAACTTTCCTGGGAGCAGTCAGTCAAGTCACTCAGGGGTTTTAAAGACAAACTTCTCTCTCTCTCTTGCTTTGCATGATCTAGCAGCCAAAATAAAAAATCAGAAAGGAATACATAGCAGAGATAGCCATAAGTTGTTACGGTGATGGCCCTTGTAGTCTCTTCCAACTCTATGATTCTATGATTCTAGTCAATAATTTTATATTAACTATACATATTATACACACACACACACACACATATATATATTAAATTTTTTAAATGTTCAGTTTTGTACATCACAACTTGCTGCATAATCACACGACTGATGCTGCAAATACTGTATGACAGGTACGTACTTGGTTGTTATTGCCTGTTATTTACGCAAAGGCCATTGGCCAAAAGCAACAAAATTTGACTGAGTGAGTTTCAGAACACACTTCAGAAATAATCCAGTCTGAGACCGCTTTAGCTGCCCTGGCTCAGTGCTAGGGGCTTCTGGGAACTGTAGTTTTGTGAGACATTTAGCCTTCTCCATCAGAGAGCCCTGGTGCCACAACAAACTCCAATTTCCCAGGATTCCTTAGCCATTCAAGTGGTCAAAAACTGGATTATTTCTGCAGTGTGTTTTGGATCTGACTCTCTCTCTCTCTCTCTCTCTGTTTCTTTACTCCTGGAGTAAAGGCTAAATGCTACCAGGGCTCTGGAGGCCTTCCAAGCTTGGCAGCCAAAACCTGGTCACCTGGGTTCCCCTTCCATACAGAGAGAGAGAGAGAGAGAGAGTGATAACGAAAGGAAAGAGAAGGAGAAGAAGTCCTGAAGGCAGTCGAACAAAAGTGAGGAGGAAGACGAGGGAAAAGGTAGTGTTTTCGCCTCAGGAGGGGAGGGACAAAGCCATTCTTCCAGCCTCAGT
>NW_024825426.1:0-1603 GCF_019175285.1 Sceloporus undulatus
TAAGCACCTCAATGCACTCGCCAACCCCACTCGCCATTAGAGTTACTGACTTCTCTCCCCATTCTGGACTCTCAGCAATTGTAATCAAGATCCATCTAGGTAAAGTTTTACCATTAGCAAAGCCTCATGCCATTCACCACTCCCACTTTTTTTACCTAGTTCTTTTTTTGTGTGTGTGAACACTTATATCTGTATAAGCGTGTGTATGTGTGTATTTTGCTTTTCCCATAAATAAAATAAAAACCTATTTCAAATGCCTTTGAAGTTCTCTGTGCTTCCAGGCCTGGTATAGTTGGGCTGAATCCCAAGATCGCTCTTGCCCCAACCAAACTATATGTCTGCTTTCAGCAAAGTACCAAATTCCTCTAAAAGCACAGCACTTGCAATGTCCTTCCCAGACTCCAGCATTTTGGGTAACAAAAGTCCTCTTTGTTCCATCAACCATGAAATTAACCAAGTTCAGGTAGGAAAAGAAACATTAGCAAAAAAGCAGGTTTTGTGTCCCCCTTTCCTCCCTTCATAGATATTACTCATAATTGCTAAATGGAACCCCTAAATATGTCTGAAAACAAAGATTTGAGGCGATTCTCAGATGTTCTCTCAAACCAGTTCTTAAAATCTGTCAGGTTCATGGCTGCCTCCCAATCCCCAAGGCCCCTCTCCTTTGGTGTCTCTCCAATACTGCCTCACTAAACTACTAATTCATATATTCTACAGGATGTTGCTATCACAATTAAACTACGCTTGAAAGGGATCTAGGACTCCTAAAGGCCAATATGATTCTAGGCTGCATTAATACGAGTATAGTTTGTAGATCAAGGGAAGTAATAGTGCCACTCTATTCTGCTTTGGTCAGGCCTCTCTTGGAATAATCCTGTGTCTGTTTCTGGGTCCCACAATTCAAAAAACATGTTGACAATTGGAACATGCCCAGAGGAGAGCAACCAAAGTGGTGAAGGATTTGAAACCATCAAGCCCAATGAAGAGCGACTTAACCAGCTGGGAATGTTTACCCTGGAGAAAAGAAAGGTAAGAGTGGATATGATATCTATATTTAAATACCGGAAAGAGTTGTATTGAGGATGGAGCAAGCATGCTTTCTGCTGCTACAGAAAAAAGGAGACACTGCAATGGATGCAAGCCACAGGGAAAGAGGTTCCACCTAAATATTAGGAGGAACTTTGGGACAGTAAGAGCTCTTCAACAGTGGAATATACTCCCTTAGAGTTTGGTGGAGTCCTCTTCTTTGGAGGTCTTTAAACAGAGGCTTGGAATGTGTATTCCTGCATGGCAGAAGTGGGTTGAACTGGATGGCCCTTGTGGTCTATTCCAACTCTATGATTCTGTAATTCTAGTGGAAACATAGCACCAAGATAATTTAGCATAAATTCAGTCTTCATAGAAAGGAGAATGGATTCCAGTTCCTTACCCACAAAGGCCACAGTCTCATAATTGTCCATCATTACATCATTGTACATCAGTCTCTGCTTCTTTGTCAACAGTTTCCATTCCTCCTCAGTAAAATAGACCGCCACATCCGCAAAGGTCACCTGCAACAGAAAATAGCCCTCATCCAGAGAGTGACTAAGCAAAAGGGGAGGAA
>NW_024825427.1:0-1603 GCF_019175285.1 Sceloporus undulatus
TCGCCTTGGTCGATGATCTCCGTCTGGGCATCGACAGGGGAAGCGTGTCCCTGTTGGTGCTCTTGGACATCTCAGCGGCTTTCGATAGATACCATAGACCATGGTATCCTTCTGGGGCGCCTGGCAGAGGTGGGAATCGGGGGCACTGCACTCCAGTGGTTCCGTTCCTACCTCTCTGGGAGGTCCCAGATGGTGCAGCTGGGAGACGTGTGCTCCGATGAGCGGGCCCTTAAAACTGGGGTCCCTCAAGGAGCCATTCTGTCTCCCATGCTATTTAACATTTACATGAAACCGCTGGGAGAGATCATCCAGAGACATGGGGCGCGGGGTTATCAGTACGCTGATGACACCCAAATAGTCTTCTCTATGTCTCCGACTGATGCAGTGACTGAGGATGGCGTCTCTCCTCTCGTGGCGTGCCTGGAGTCAGTAATGGGCTGGATGAGGGAAAACCGACTCAAATTGAATCCAGAGAAAACGGAGGTACTTGTGATAGGTTCCCCTGGTCCAGGAATGGCGGTAGTTCCACCTCTCCTGAACGGGGTCATGCTCCCTGTGAAGGACTCTGTGCGCAGTCTGGGGGTGTTTCTTGACTCGTCGCTTCACCTGACTGCTCAGGTGAATGTGACGGTCAAGAGCACCTGTTATCAGCTTCGGCTGATTCGCCAGCTGCGCCCATACCTGGCCCAGAGGGACCTTGAAACTGTTGTACATGCTCTGGTAACCTCGAGATTGGATTTCTGCAATGCACTCTACATGGGGCAACCCTTATACCAAACTCGGAAGCTACAAATGGTACAGAATATGGCAGCCAGGCTGGTCACTGGTACTTCCAGGGCCAGCCATATTACACCGGTGCTTAAAGATCTGCATTGGCTGCCTATTCGCTTCCGGGCACAATATAAGGTGTTGGTAATGACCTATAAAGCACTAAATGGCTTGGGCCCAGGATACCTGAAGGACCGCCTCTCTCCGTACATTCCGCCCCGCACCCTCAGAACATCTGGGCAGCAACTCCTTAGGGTGCCAGGGGCTAGGCTGTCCTCCACTACGAGGAGGACATTCTCCATCGCCGCTCCAGCCCTTTGGAATACGCTGCCCATAGAGCTCTGCTCGATTACCTCCCTGGCCCAATTTAGAAAGGACCTGAAAACCTTTCTCTTCCACCTTGCATTCCCCGAATAGAGTTCAGTGGACCTCCCTTCCTCTCCTGTGTCAAAGAGGATGGGCTAACGGGGGCTTTATACTGTTTTATATTGTTGTTGTACTGTTTTTATAGATTGTTATGATTATTGTATTGTATTTTTATGTTGGAAACCGCCCTGATCTACGGAAGGGCGGTATATAAATAAAACTTTTATTATTTATTTATTAATTTAGGCCAGGCCTGATGAAGCTGGCTGGCCTTTCTCTCCAAGGTCAGATGATGTCAGATTGCAAATAGGGAGGGCTCATCTTCTTACTTTAGGCAAGGCCTGATGGAGCCAGACGGCCCTTGTCTCCTTCTGAGGCTGGATGATGTCTCATTTAAATGATGCTGATGTTTCATTTAAACAGTTTAAAACCATGTGCATTAACATGTGAGAGATCAATGAAGCCCAAA
>NW_024825428.1:0-650 GCF_019175285.1 Sceloporus undulatus
CTTGCCCTTCATGGCTAGTCATCCAAGGAGGAGATGCACTTAGGACTCACCTGAGATATATCAATGAATCCCACCCCATTAACCAATAAAGCTAATCAATTGGTTAGCCCTTTCCCACACAGTGTCCTCCCATCTGGGATTCTGGCAGCTTTTCTAAAAACAATTAAGCTCTCATGTGCCTTATCTCAACCAATGCACCTGTGACCTTGGACCACAGAACTCAGTGACACAACAGTTTTAATTAACGTTATAGCTTAACACACACACACACACACACAATATGAAACCCATCAATCCCAATCTAATATGATACCATATGAAAATATAGGCATAAACCCATGATGACATAATACAGTATTAAAATACCAATAACTCTCTATGTTCCCCCTCCTTTTACAGACAGTCTTTTAAACTCAAGCTTCTGTTAGAAGGATGATTCCCACACATTCCAATCCTAGCAAATAGGACCCCCCTGCACTTTTATTTCTAGTCCACTTAGAAGATAGCGCTCTCACGGTCTTCGCGGCAAGGCGGCCCCCCCCCCCCCCCCCCCCCCCCCCCCCCCCCCCCCCACCTGAGCCCCCCCCCCCCCCCCCCCCCCCCCCCCACGTGGGGCAGAGGAGAGTCCTCCCTTCTGATGCCTCATTTGG
>NW_024825428.1:675-1117 GCF_019175285.1 Sceloporus undulatus
GATTTTTGTGCCAAATAAAGAGCACCACACAGCATAGGCTTCAATAGCATTGGAAACAACATTATTGGGGGGGGGGAGTTTTCTCTGGGGTCTTGGGGGGAAGAGGGGGGAATCTGGGACCTGACTTAGGCACTCCCCCCCAGAACCCATTATTAGAGCCTTCCACAGCTCACTGTGATTCTTTAAATGACCATTTTGCAAATAAAATCTCTCAGATAAGAGCCAGCTTGGATGCTGACATTATTGCTGATGCTTTAGGTGAGGTGTCCAGTGATTCTGTGAATGGGATCATCCTGGATCAATTTAAATCTGTGAGTACTGAAGACATGGACAAGCTCCTTAGAAGTGGTAAAGAAGACAACTTGCCCTCTCAACCCCTGCCCTTCAGGCTAGTCCTCCAAGGAGGAGATCCACTTAGACCACCTGAGATATATCATAGATG
>NW_024825428.1:1142-1603 GCF_019175285.1 Sceloporus undulatus
CTTGCCCTTCATGGCTAGTCATCCAAGGAGGAGATGCACTTAGGACTCACCTGAGATATATCAATGAATCCCACCCCATTAACCAATAAAGCTAATCAATTGGTTAGCCCTTTCCCACACAGTGTCCTCCCATCTGGGATTCTGGCAGCTTTTCTAAAAACAATTAAGCTCTCATGTGCCTTATCTCAACCAATGCACCTGTGACCTTGGACCACAGAACTCAGTGACACAACAGTTTTAATTAACGTTATAGCTTAACACACACACACACACACACAATATGAAACCCATCAATCCCAATCTAATATGATACCATATGAAAATATAGGCATAAACCCATGATGACATAATACAGTATTAAAATACCAATAACTCTCTATGTTCCCCCTCCTTTTACAGACAGTCTTTTAAACTCAAGCTTCTGTTAGAAGGATGATTCCCACACATTCCAATCCTAGCAA
>NW_024825429.1:0-1603 GCF_019175285.1 Sceloporus undulatus
TGAGGCAAATACATTCAATGTGGTCCATCTTATGGATAGGTATCCTGACTAAAGCAAGATTGTCTTTATGGACCAAAGCGACGTCCCCTTACCTGCTCACTGACGGAGAACCTGGCTGGTAAGGCCTGAGCCCAGGTGGCTGAGCTATCATCACCCAGCCAGGTCTCCGTGAAACAAGCCAGGTCAGCCTCTTCGTCCAGTAGGAGATCATGGACTATCTGCGTTGTATTTTTGACTGACCTGGCATTACACAGGAGCAGGGAAAGGTTCTGTGGTTGGTTTGGTCTGCTCTCCAGCCCTTTTGGGATAGCAGGGTGAAAGAAAGGGGAGATAGATATCAAACATCAATCTCTCCTTCCGCTGTAATGACATTTCACCCTGTTAGCACACCATGCACATCTTGTATAGCCGCTCCACTGTCAATGTCTCCCCCCAATTCGCCATCTGAATGATATTCTCCTTGCCCATGCCCATCTCCCTCCAAGTGTCCCACCACAAATCTGTCCATGAACATGTGAAATAAAAGTACACAAGGAAAAAGGTACCCTCCAGTTGGCATCGTCTGTCCTCGGACGGGTGAGGGTTGTTCCCAGGGCAGACTGAAGGGACCCTTTAAAGTGGCACCCACAGCCTCACCCACCATTCACCACTGCGTCCCTGCCAATGGGAGCCAGGGAGGTTAAGGGAGAAGGCTGTCTCCTGGCTGGCATCCTCTGGCCTCGGGGGAGATCTACAGTCCTGGCCATGGCCCTCTCACTGCTGCCTTGCCTCTGCTGCCTTCCTTGGCCCCTGGAGAAATTGGGGGAGAGAAAGGGTTGCTTCTGGCTTGGCTCAGCTCTCTGCCTGACTGGAGGTGAAAAGAAGGGAAGGGAAGGGAAGGGAAGGGAAGGGGAGGGGAGGGAAGGGAAGGAAGGAAGGAAGGAAGGAAGGAAGGAAGGAAGGAAGGAGTGAAAGTGCAAAGGGAAGAGAAGGATAATGGGACTATTGAAGTGAGGTGGGGGTATCTTGGACCAGACTGATGTATTCACCCCCCAGGACCCATTGTAAGAGCTATCACAGCTCACTGTGATGCTTTAAATCAGGGTTTTCAAACTCCAGCCCTCCAGGTGTTTTGGACTTCATCTCCCAGAAGCCTCAGCCAATCCCCATCCACATGCAAATTTCCTTCCTACCTCACTAGTCTACAGTCAATCTGAATAGACTTCCAGAGCCCCACAAAGGTTCCTTTTTGTCCCTCAGCCAATCACCATCCACATGCAAATTTCCTTCCTACCTCATAATGCCCTCCCTGACAGCTTGGCCAATGACCTGAGATTCTGGGAATTGAGGCTAGGGGGCAATGCGTTGCGGTGCTTCTGGTCCTATCTCTCAAGCAGAATCCAGCTGGAGATGCTTGGGGACAGTTGCTCCTCTAAAAGGGAGCTTAAATCTGGCGTTCCTCGGGGAGAGTCATCCTGTCACTAATGCTGTTTTTTCTTAAACCTTAAAAACCAACTTCAAAAATTCAAGGTCACATGGGATGTAAAAGGGTAACATTACATAAAAACAGGAATGGACTCAGAAGACAGAGATACCTTCTTTGTACCAGTTCAGTCCTCGAAAG
>NW_024825430.1:0-1603 GCF_019175285.1 Sceloporus undulatus
CCCCCAAAGCTGCTTCCCTACAGGAGACCCTGCAGCCCCCATCATTGGCTCCCCATTTGGATCTCAGGCTGATGTTCCTTACCTGAAGCATTGAGACTGGCCTTTTGGGACTTTAGGCTGTGGCTTCTTTCCTGAAGTCTATAGACTCGCCCATTGTAACTTCAGGCTCATGCTCCTCACCTGAAGGATTGGGACGAGACTATTGTTACTCAATGCCTGTGCTCCTTACCTTACCTGAAGCATTGACATTGGCCTCTTGCAACCTCATGCTGATTCTCCTTGCCTGAAGGATTGAGACGGGACTATTACAAGTTCAGGCTGGTGCTCCTTACCTGAAGGATTGAGATGATACTATTATGACTTCAAGGTGGAGCTCTTTACCTGAACTATTTAAAGTGGCCCATTGTAACCTCAGGCTGATGCTCCTCACCTGAAGCATTGAGACTGTCCCATTGTGATCTCAGAATCATAGACTCATAGAATCCTAGAGCTGGAAGAGACCACTAGGACCATCCAGTCCACCCCCTGCCATGCAGGAACTCTCAATCAAAGCATCGCTGACCAAGGGCCATCCAGCTTCTGTTTAAAGTTGTCCAGGGAAGGAGAATCCTCCCCACTCCTAGGAAGGAGTATGTTTCACTGTCCAACAGCTCTGTCTTATTGTCAATTAATTCCTCCTAATGTTGAGGTGGAATCGCTTTTCCTGGAGCTCGCATCCATTGTTCCAGGTCCTGTTCTCTGGAGCAGCAGGAAACAAGCTCGCTCCTTCCTCAATATGACATCCCTTCAAATATTTAAACAGGGCTGTCATATTACCTCTTAAATTTCTCTTCTCCAGGCTAAACATCCCCAGCTCCCTGAGTCTTTCCTCATAGCTCATGGTTTCCAGACCCTTCACCATTTCAGTCGGACTCCTTTGAACATGCTCCAGTTTCTTCACATCCTTTTTGAATTGTGGAGCCCAGAACTGGACACAATATTCCAGGTGGGGCCTGACCAGAGTAGAATAGAGTGGCACTATTACTTCCCTTCATTTAGACACTATACTTCTATTGATGCAGACAAAAATTGCATTGGCCTTTTTAGCTGCCGCATTGCACTGTTGTCTCTTGTTCAGCTTGTGGTCTACTTGAACTCCTAGATCCATTTCATACGTATTGCCATTGAGCCAGGTGTCCCCCATCCTGTATCTGTGCATTTCATTTTTCTGCCCTTAATGCAGTACCTTACATTTCTCCATGTCAAATTTCATTTTGTTAGCTTTGGCCCAGCTAGTCTGTTCAGGTCATTTTGCATTTTGATCCTGTCCTCTGGGGCTTTAGCTACTCCTCCTAATTTGGTGCCATCTGCAAATTTGATAAGTATGCTCCTAATTCTTTCATCCAAGCCATTGATAAAGATGTTGAATAGCACTGGGCCCAGGACAGAGCCCCACTGGACACCCCACTGGTCACTTCTCTCCAGGATGAAAAGGAGCCACTGTTGAATATCCTTTGGGTTCGGCCAGACAATCAATTACAAATCCATGTAATAGTTACCTTGTCTAGCTTGTTTCATGTTTTTGTTTTACGTACTGTTTAATTTGGTTAACTATTAAGGGACA
>NW_024825431.1:0-1603 GCF_019175285.1 Sceloporus undulatus
GATTTTGTTTTTAGGAGTGTATATAATGTGAAATAGAGACAATTTGAGGGCATTGGGCAGATTTTTAAAGGGGTGAAAGGGGGGGATGAGATTAAAGGGGGATGTTAAATTATATGTTGTTAATATTGCAATAGTGTTTTATATGTATTGCCATGGTGCATGTTCTAGTCTAAATGATGTGTGTATATGTGTAGTCTTCTTTTTACCCCTCCCCTTTTTTTTTTGTCTTTTCTCTCCCTTCTTCCTTTCTTTGTTTTTGTTATTTGTAATGTCTGTTTTATATTTGAAAGCCTTGGTTATATTTTAACATTATGAAAATCAGTACAGTACAGTTATTTTAACCATATATATATACACACACACACACACACACACACACACACACACACACACAGTCGGCCCTTCTTATACACGGATATTTTATACACGGATTCAAGCATACACAGTTTGAAAATGTTCCAAAAAAGTATAAATTTACCTTGATGTTCCATTTTTTATAAGGGACACCATTTTGCTATGTCATTATATTTAATGGGACTTGAGCATACACGGATTTTGTTATACACGGGGGACCTTGGAACCAAACCCCAGCGTATAACAAGGGTCCACTGTATATATACACACACATATACACACACACACACACACATACATGGTGCATCTTCAAATGGTTTCTCTTTGAATGATTGTGTCATCCTTTCATCTCTTCTATGTAGTTCTTCAGTACAGTAGAGTCTCGGTTATCCGAGCTTCGTTTATCGAACATTCCGGATTATCCGAGCTTGGGCCCAGGCCGCTCCTTCCTGGGCCTTTCCTCCCCCCCCTTCACTTTCTTCCCCCCTAACAGGTTCTGAGGAAAGTGAAGCAGTGGGAGGAAAGGCCCGAGAAGCAGCGCCCTGGGCCCAAGCCAAGCCTCTCCCTCCCGGCTTCACTTTTCAAGGTCGGATAATCCTCTGTATTATCTGACATTTTCAGTTATCCAACTATCGGCCCGCCCGATTATGTCGGATAACCAAGACTCTACTATATATTGTTTCCATCATATTTTTATTTGTATTGGTCATTTCATGTGTTCCTTTGCTGCTCTCAGACCATTTCTGTCCTGCTTTACCTTTGGTAAGCTAGCCAGACTCCCAGCATGAAGTCTCAGCATCTTGTGAAGGTTTTAAATAAACACACACACACACACACACACACACAGAGAGAGAGAGAGAGTCCAATCTCACCAAGGCATCAGTAGAAAAGCAAGAGGTAATCTAGTCCAGTCTTGGTCATTCACAAGACAGTTTCAGTCCAGAAAAAAAGTCCAAGGGATAATCCAAAAGAATAGCCAGAGTCCAGGCAAAAGCCCAGGAAACAGGCATTCAAATCAAAGAGCAAGGCACTAGCATGGCTTTCTCTCAAGGAAAAAGATGGTTGTCAGCCATACTGGACATGAGTCGACAGTGTAATGTGGCAACTAAAAAGGCCAATGCGATTTTAGGCTGCATCAATAGAAGTATAGTCTCTAGATTAAGGGAAGTAATAGTGCCACTGTATTCTGCTTTGAACAGGCCCCATCTGGAATACTGTGTCCAGTTCTGGGCACCAGAATTCAAAAAGG
>NW_024825432.1:0-1603 GCF_019175285.1 Sceloporus undulatus
ACACAAAGAACGTGAATCTCAAATATTTCAAAGAAAAGAAGAATGACAGTTCAAAATGAGGGAGCAAACATGTAGCTTAGACAGATCAGTATGGTCACATATGGACTAACAGTACTTTACTCAACTGTTTCATGCTTTGTGGTCAAACTTTGGTGAGAGGCTGAGCTTTTCTTTGCCTTTGTCTTAAATTTGTGATCAGTGTCACAAATTGACACTGCATTTTTCTGTATCTTATTACTCTCTGATCCCACTCTCAAAACAACATAACTGAGATATACATGAACTTTCATAATAACACGATCAATGTGTCTGAAGAAATAAACTGAAGCCCATGAATATAGCAAAAGCAAGTACATTTCCATTTCTTCTTCTTCTTCTTCTTCTTCTTGGCTTTACTTTGCGAACAAAGATTCAGGAAGGACTCATCCGTGCTTTCTACAAGCTTGTTGATGACGTTGGATGTATCCTTCGAGCCTGTGCAATGGATTTTTCTGGTGGAGCGCAGCGTGCACAGAACTGGCCTCACCCTTTAAACTAGAGGTTCAACTGCTGAGGCCTTGACAAGCATGGACGGTGGCAGTGAGGTCCTCAGGTCGTAGGTTTGATTAGAGTTTCCTTCTCTTAGATGGTTGACCTTACAGGGTTAGACGAGCACCATCTGCCCGGGTTTGGGATTAGAGTTTTCCTTCTCCTAGGATGGTTGCCACAAGGCTAGAGAGCTCATCCTGCCCTTTGGCGCTCTTGGTCAGACCCTTCGGTTGTGACCTGTCTGGCATGGGAGGCCCTACTGGTGGCTATTATACCACCGCCAGCATAGCTCACAACTTCATTAGGGTACGCAAGCCTCTCCCCCACACAGTCAGAGCATAGCTGGAGGTGAATAGGAGTCCGGAAGATGACAGTTAAGGAGGGAGGAGCCTCTTTCTTCAGGCTATCCCTGGTGGAGATGGGCCTGCCTGATCACTCTCTCTCAGGCCAGAAGATGACCGTTAAGGAGGAAGGAGCCTCTTCCTTCAGGCTATCCCTGGTGGAGATGGGCCTGCCTGATCACTCCCTCTCAGGCCAGAAGATGACAGTTAAGGAGGGAGGAGCCTCTTCCTTCAGGCTATCCCTGGTGGAGATGGGCCTGCCGGATCACTCCCTCTCAGGCCAGAAGATGATAGTTAAGGAGGGAGGAGCCTCTTCCTTCAGGCTATCCCTGGAGATGGGCCTGCCTGATCACTCCCTCTCAGGCCAGAAGATGACAGTTAAGGAGGGAGGAGCCTCTTCCTTCAGGCTATCCCTGGTTGAGCTTATATACTGCTTATAGAAATAAGAGATGTAAGCACTCCCTAAGTGGTTACAATGTGTAAGATAATTGCTCCCAGCAAGCTGAGTACTCATTTTAGCAACCTATGGAAGGATGCAAGCCTGAGTGGACCTTAGAGCCCCTGGGATCAAACTCACAACCTCGTGGCTGCAGTACAGCCATTTAACCACTGCACCACCAGGGCTCCCTCATATGATAATACATCAGTCTTAAAAATATTGTCAGATTTCTCATTTTCTCTCATTCGTGTTGTAGTGTAGATTTTATAAGACACACAAACTGATCAAGTGTGTT
>NW_024825433.1:0-1603 GCF_019175285.1 Sceloporus undulatus
TGCATCCATTGTTCCGGATCCTGTTTTCTGGAGCAGCAGAAAACAGGATCCGGAACAATGGATGCAAGATCCAGGAAAAGAGATTCCACCTGAACATTAGGAGGAACGTCCTGACAGTAAGGGCTGTTCGACAGTGGAACACACTCCTTCCTCTGAATGCAGTGATGTCTCCTTCCTTGGAGTCTTTAAGATGAGGCCGGATGGCCATCTGACGTGTATGCTTTGATTGAGAGTTCCTGCATGGCAGGGGGTTGGACTGGAAGGCCCTTGTGGTCTCTTCCAATTCTATGATTCTAATATCATAAACAATATTATTTAGGCCATTGCTGGGATATTGAGGATGTATTAGGATACTCACTCTCCCAACACATAGAGAACATTTAGCCACCAAAGAATTATAGTGCATTTAGAAATTTCTTGCCACATTTAAGAGGCAAACATAATTTTTAATAACAGTTTTGGGGAGCACGCTGGGATTGAGGGCCCCTGGGGCTACCCCATATTTAGATCCAGAGATGTTCCCCCATATCCCCCAACGTTGCAAGACACATGTGGACAAGCAAACCAGAAGGCGGTGAAGATGGCCAAAGTTGTTTATGAGGAAGGTCACACAAACAGGAAAGGGCACAGCAGTTTTCTTTTGCTTCAGCCTCCTGGGAAGGGCAATATCCTGCCTCCATCTTTCCTCTGTTCTCCCCACTTTTGAGTTGATGGGGTGCAAACTGAATGGCACTCAGGAACGGAAGTGAGCTGAGAAGGGGGAAAATGGGAGGATGAGAGAGCAACTGGGACATTTTTAAAAGCCCCTGAAAAAGTGGGGTGACAGAGGGTTAACCAGGACTGTCTCTGCCATATTGGGAGAATATGTTCTCCGCTTGCTTTCATGAACTGGCCCAGCAGTGACACAGATGAAAATTAATACTCAAGAACTTCAACTCACCAAAGAATTCTTGTACCTCCGCAGACTGTTTCTTTTGGAGCCCAACTCCCTCCGCTTGGTCTCTGTGTCGGCCATCAGGTGGGCAGGGGTCCTGGTTGTCTTGCCCTTGGTCACTTCCAGCAAGAGAGGCCCCAAAGCCGTGTAGAAGGAAGCAGAGATGAAGGTCCTGAGAAAAGGGAGCAGAGTTAGGATTGACTTGGCAAGAAACAGTGCAGCACTCAAAGTCACTGAGATCAGCATCCTGATAGTGACATACGCAGGTGACATGTGCCTCCTTTGGGCCGATGCAGAGGTGGGCATCCCTTCCTCCCTCTGCCCCAAACAAAGCCCCCTAGACCTAGCATAGAGTCACTGCAGCTCCCCTACACAACAGATACTCCATGCCTTCTTAGAGTGGTGAAGGATGAGGGGATGGGAGTTGGAGAGGGCCCTGGTTATGCCCCCGTTGCTAGATGTGAAATGAGCGCATCATAAATAAATAAATAAATAATCTGCTGAAACCTCCAGATGTCCTTAGTGCTTTTCCACAGCATCATCTCCTTTCCCAAGAAGTCTGCATCCACACTGCAGAAATAAGACACTTTGGGAAAGCTTTAACTGCTCAGTGCTATGGAACCCTGGGATTTTACCTTTGGACAATTAGCCTTCTCAGTCAGAGAGCTC
>NW_024825434.1:0-1603 GCF_019175285.1 Sceloporus undulatus
GGACAGACCCAGGTAGCGATTCAGCAGCAATTAAGATGTGATAGGAACTGGCTGCCTCCTGAATTAAAGCTGAATTTGGGAAAGGCAAGATGCTCTTTTAATCCCATGCAATAGGGTCCTGAAGTTGGTGAAAGAGACAATGACCACCAACAATAATGAATATCTCTACTGAATGTATTGCACAATCACAGACCATTAGAATATGAGAGATCCATCATATAAAATATAATACAAAATTATACAATGGAAAACAGAAAGCAAGTAGCAGTTCAGCAGTTATTTAAAATCGTAAAACATAACAAACAACTTTTTTTTTTTAAAGAGATGAAAAAACACCAGATGCTACTTCTGGGTCTGAATAATATTTATATGAATCTTGGCAGCAGAGTAAAGAAATTTTGCAATAATTTTGTTACATAATTTTAGCAACTGCTAATAAATAAATAAATAACAGTTTTACTTTCAACTGTTGGTCAGTATATGTTTCCATGGGGAGCATCAATAGCAATAGCAAGTACATTTCTCTGCCACTTATCAGTGTGCATAAGAACTCCCTAAGCGGTTTACAAGGTTTAAGCCAATTGCTCCCAACAAGCTGGGTACTCATTTTAGTGACCTAGGGAAGATTGTAAGGCTGAGTGGACCCTAGAGCCATGTCTGGGATCAAACTCACAACCTTATGGCTGTGAGTGGCTGCAATACTGGCATTTAACCACTGTACCACCAGGGCTCCCCAGCTGTTATTTTGTTATTTAAACAACAACAACAAAAATCTTAAGGTTTTCAGAAATAGAAATATATGCTGTGAGAATTGGGCCTGTTACAGACAGGCCAAAATAAAGCTGCTTCGAGTCACTTTGGAGGTATGGTATTTCAATGATGCATGCGTCCTAAGAGTCCAAAGGCCGCACCAAAGCCACGCTCTGGTCCTAAGGACTGGAGTGCAGCTTTGGTGAAGCTTCCAGACTCTTAGGACTCAGGTATCATTGAAATACTATACCTCCAAAGTGACTCGAAGCAGCTTTATTTTGGCCTGTCTGTAACAGGCCTTGGTTTTTACAACCTTGGTGCCTTCAGGTGTCCATGAATTTGACCCTCTTGTAGGTGAGACCATTTTGTATCTACCTAAGGAGCAAATAAAGACAAAGGACAGAGTCTCTGTTAGCACATATGATTTTCCTGCCATTTTTTTGATGGAAAAACAATAGCCTTGCAATTACATAATTGTCCAATCATTTTGTAATGTTGGGTGGAATTGTGTCACAACTGAAATAGATCCATTAACTGCATTGTTGAATGATGAGTCAACATGCAGGCAAATCCATTTGATTCAACAGTTCTACCCTCATCAGGACAAACGATATATAGGCCATTGTTTTCTGCAGTTTCTATCACATAATGACATAAATCCTTTTGGTTAGACCCAGCTAAAGTAGACCCACTGAATGGTGAATAAATACATAGTTGAATCCTATTAATTTAGCCAGTGTGCTATAGTTGAGAGAAACAACAGGATTCAGGGAAATTTAATTTTGGAATACCTCCTTTTAAAGGGAAAGGGAGAGTTTGATCTCTTTCCAGATGTGAGTTGTTGAATACAAAG
>NW_024825435.1:0-1602 GCF_019175285.1 Sceloporus undulatus
AGTTTGAGACCCCTTTAACTGTGCTAGGGAATCCTGGGAACTGTAGGGTTCAAAGAGATAATAGTCTGTAAAATCAATCCATAGAGGGATGTTGTAGCACTTTTGAGACTGACTGAAAGGAAGAAGTTGGTAGTATGAGCTTTCATAGACTTGAGCCTACTTCCTCAGATGCATGTGTTGCATGTGAGGATGAAGTAAAACAGCCTGATATACATGGCAGAATTCAAAGATATAGCTGTTTTAGTCTCAGTATTTAAACTAGACTGTATAGAATCAGTCTGTAGAGAGATCTTGTAGCACTTTTGAGACTCACTGAAAGAAAGAAGTTGGCAGCAGGAGCTTTCCTAGACATAAAGTCTAATCCTGAGATAATATTTAGTGTACTGTATACTGTAGTATATTTAGATACAGCCATGTTAGTCTGTGGAATCAGTACAGTATGTAGAGAGATCTTGTAGCACTTTTGAGGCTCACTGGAAGAAATAAGTTGGTGGCAGGAGCTTCCCTAGACTTCAGTCTACTTCCTCAGATAATAGCGTATACTCTCAGTCTCTCCACATACTGATTTTACAGACTAACACAGCCATACTCAATATACTACATTATACTACTATTTGAAGAAGTAGACTTATAAGTCTGCGAAAGCCCATGCTGCCAACTTCTTTCTTTCAGCGAGTCTACATACCATTTCTACAGACTAACATGGCTGTGTATCTAAATATACTACAGTATACTAAATATTATCCCAGTTTGGCCATGGAAACCCACTGGGCGACCTTGTGCAAAGTCACACTCTCTCAGTCTCAAAGGATGGCGATGGCAAACCCCCTCTGAAGAAAGCCCCATGATAGGTTTGCCTTAGGGTCGCCCCAAATCAGAAAATGAATCAAGAAGGCACTCAAGAAATGTTTTATATATTTATTTATTTATTCATATTCTGCTTTCCCCTCAAAAATTGGGGCACAAAAACAGCTTACAAATTAAAACAAACACCAAACACAATACAATTTAAAATATACAAAAGTGGGCATGAATGTGGAATTGAATAAATATAGTGTTTAAAATACATTACTCGTCTTTAGTATACTATATACTGTAGTATACTGTAATATAGTAATATATTACTATAATATATTAATATATATACTATAATATATTAATATAGTAATATAGTGTAGTATGTTTAGATATAGCCGTGTTAGTCTGTAAAATTACAGCGCTTTATAAAGAAAGGTTAATAATAATATTAATAATGTTGTAGCGCCTGAGAGACTGACGGAAAGAAAGAAGCTGGCATCATGAGCTTTCCTAGACTTCAGTCTACTTCCTCAGATGCATTTAGTGGCGTGGAAACCAGGGACATATATATATATATGTATGTATGTATATATAATTTGCCATTGGTATGTGAGGATGTCAGTTCAAATTACAAATCCCTGGGAGAATGGTGGAACCTCCTTGTTTGGAGGTTTTGAAGCAGAGGCTGGATGGCCATCTGTCAGGGATGCTTTGATTGAGAGTTCCTGCATGGCAGAATGGGGTTGGACTGGATGGACTTTGGGGTCTCTTCTAACTCTAGGATTCTATGGTTAGTGGTGGTGG
>NW_024825436.1:0-1602 GCF_019175285.1 Sceloporus undulatus
TACACTAATAGGAGCTCCATATGAAGCGGAACAGTCCACAATCCCCTCGCCAAACTGTGCGCCCCCCATGACCCAAGAAATCCCCCCCAACAATGTGACAAGGCTGCAGCAGAGGAAGACAACCCTATAAGTCATTCCCCTGCTGCGCATACAGCCACAAGGGACCTGCCCCTGCCCTGCAACTATGCGCAATAGCGCAGGTTCGGCGGTGCCGCAAGAGTCCATTAAGCGGCGAGTCCTGGGTGGATGCGCAGCTGCGCAGATGTAGCTTCACCCAGGGAGCCGCTCTGGCGACGGCAGCAACACACAGTCCCTTGGGGGGGGCAGGACGAGGAGTTCCCCCAACAGCTGGGCTTTATGGCGTGCCCCTGCCACGGACATGCCTCTCCCCGACCTTCCCAGATGTATTAAAAGAACTGGCAAATGTAATATCAGAGCCATTGGCAATAATAGTCTTTGAGGACTCCTGGAGAACAGGAGAAGTCCCATCAGACTGGAGGAGGGCAAACATTGTCCCCATCTTCAAAAAGGGGAAGAAAGAGGATCCCAACAATTATGATCCAGTTAGTCTGACCTCAATCCCAGGAAAGATTCTGGAGCAGATCATTAAACAGAGAGTCTGTGAACATCTAGAAGGCAATGACATTATCACAAAAAGTCAACATGGGTTTCAGAGAAACATGTCTAGACAAAGTAACTGTTACATGGATTTGTAATTGGTTGACCAGCCGAACCCAAAGGGTGCTCAACAATGGCTCCTTTTCATCCTGGAGAGAAGGATGTCCTGGGCCCAGTGCTATTCAACATCTTTATCAATGACCTGGATGACAGAATTGGGAGTATACTTATCAAATTTGCAGATGACACCAAATTAGGGGGAATAGCTAATACTCCAGAGGACAGAATCAAGATTCAAAATGATCTGAATAGACTAGAAAGATGGACCAAAGCTAACAAAATGAAATTGAACACGGAGAAATGTAAGGTACTGCACTTAGGGCAGAAAAATGAAATGCACAGGTATAGGATTATGGGGGACCCCTGGCTGAACAAGAGACTTATTTGTCTGAAAGGGATCTGGGAGTCCATAGTAGACCACAAGTTGAACATGAGTCAACAGTGCGATGAGGCAGCTAACAAGACCAATGCTATTTTAGGCTGCATCAATAAAAGTATAGTGTCTAGATCAAGGGAAGTAATAGTGCCACTGTATTCTGCTTTGGTCAGGCCCCACCTGGAATAATATTGTGTCCAGTTCTAGGCACCAAAATTAAAAAAGGACATTGAGAAACTGGAGCGTGTTCAAAGGAGGGCAACTAAAATGGGGAAAGGTCTGGAAACCATGCCCTATGAGGAACGACTTAGGGAGCTGGGGATGTTTAGCCTGGAGAAGAGAAGGTTAAGAGGTGATATGATAGCCCTGTTTAAATATTTGAAGGGATGTCATATTGAGGAGGGAGCAAGCTTGTTTTCTGCTGCTCCAGAGAAGAGGAGACAATGGAGCAACGGATACAAGCTCCAGGAAAAGACATTCCAACTCAACATTAGGAGGAATTTTCTGACAGTCAGGGTTGTTCAACAGTGGAAGGAGTCTCCTTCTTT
>NW_024825437.1:0-1602 GCF_019175285.1 Sceloporus undulatus
GTGTCCAATTATGTCTATGCCTTGTGCCACATTGGTTAAGCCTGAGGCGATAGAGACCCCTGCTTCCTTAGTTTTGGAGCCTACTAAGCCAAGTTTGTTTGCCAGTGTTTCAGTGCCTATGGCATTCAGTACTCCTTCTCCTACACCGAGGCCTCCCAGGACGGTGCCAACCACGTCCCGCTTGCCTCTGAATAATGGGTGTGTTACTGGCTGCCATCTCTTTTCTAGCTGTTCCCATTGTGCCCAGGCAGCTTCTAGATATGGGCCACAAGAAGGAATGGCTCTAGCTACATTTACTGCTGTGAGGTTTAGAGATAAATTGGTGATGATGGGTTGGGTCTCAGAGTAGGCATAGACAGCAAATCTCTCCTGACAACTAGGTTTCCTATATACATCGGGGGCTCCTTGAGGATGGCTGGGGTGTATATGGGGATGTAGGGGCACTCTATGTTATGGCACCCAGCACTGCATCTAGTGGGGTCCGGGTCAGGTTTTGACACAAGAAAAGTCTAGTTTTCCATGTCCATGTAGGACGGCATTGTTTGTCTAGGGAGAGGGTTGTATAGAATGAGCAGGGGACCCTACTGAGTGGAGGGTCAAACTGATGGCGGTTCCAGAATCCTGCGGAGAGGGGGAGGCGACCTGCGTTGGCCTCCACCCATGTATGTCCCTGCGGACCGAATATAATGACTTCGGATTTTATGCTCCTGACTTCTGTAACGTAGATCCTGGTTTTGATTTTAAGGGGGAGCCTTTTGTCATACCAGATGCGGGCTTCGTCCATGGCATCCAGGACTTCGTAAATCCTGGGGTAGGGCGGTGCCCACTGACAATCAGCCTCAATGTTGAATTCCCACGTTGTGTCAAATTGTGTAGGGTAAGTGGGGAGGGCCGTGCCTCTGCCTAGCCATATAAGAATCCCTAGGGTCCAAATATGGCACGCCATCTCGTGTCCCTGTGGGGAAACAGAGATGGGTTTTGAGTGACGGGTCCTATATCTTAACCTCCATCGTCACACAGAAAAGTCTCAGACAAGTCAATTATGGGGAGTTCGGGCCACTCCTGGATGGCTCTCACGGGGGCTGGTCCCCCTTTCCACTCCTTTAGCTGGGAGGATTGGAAGTACTTAAGTCTGTCTCCTTGTTTATTTGGGATGCACACCTGATATACAGCTGGCGAGACTCTCTCGGTGATTTTAACGGGCCCAACCCATTTAGCGGACAGGGCGTGTTTATGTTGGGAGAAGTTCCTGTACATGACAAGCTGTCCTGGGTCCCATTGCTGGGGGTTACGCACCCACCCTAGCTTGCGGTCCATGGCCTGCATGTTCTTGCCGAGGTTTGCGGCGACCTGTTTGTGGATGTGGCTCAGGCTCTGTAAGAGAGTCCAGATCCATTCGTGGTTCAGTAGAACCGGTTCTAGCTCTGCTGGCAGGGTGGTGTTTATCCAAAAGGACTCAGGCATGGCCATTTTCCTCCCGGTCATGACCTGGTGCGGCGTGAAGCCGTGGGATGCCACCGTGCCTCGGAAGGCCATTAGAATTATGGGGAGTTTGGCATCCCAATCTTTCCCAGAGGCCTTCACCACTTTGCGTAGCGCCTC
>NW_024825438.1:0-1602 GCF_019175285.1 Sceloporus undulatus
GCCATGGCAAATATGCTGCTTTTTGCAGCTCCTTTTTGCACTATGATAATGCTACGCTGTGGCCCTGATATGGCCTTTCCATGGTGCAAAAAGGAGCCCCTTTCTGTGTCAGGGAAAATGTGCCATATCCGCCAACGGTGCGGCATTTCCGCACTCCTTTGGCACTACGTCATCTGAATGTAGCACCAGAGGAACGCCATGACATCACCTGCAATGTGGTGCAGTGTGCAGCATCACACCAGCATGCAGGAAGAGTCAGGGAGTGCGCCGTGAAGATGCCATCTTTGTCCTCATGCCGGCTAACAATGCCGGTCTGTATGCCCCGAAAGGCCCAGTGAACTGTATTAGTCTTTCAGCATTCACAAGATCCTCTCTCTGAGGGTTTGAAGGCAAGACTAATAATAGTAATAATAATAATAATATCATTAGTAATTAATATCCTGCTTTCCAATGCATTTATTTTGAATTTTAGGGAAGGTTCAGGTTTGATTTGCCCTTCGAGCTGTTGAATTGTATTTTCTGTGGTCTGTGAAAGATTGCATAAATGTGTGCACATAAAAACACTTTATCTATTCTGCAAGTGTGGAAAGAACCAAGATGGCTTCCAAAGGAAGGGAGAGAAGAGAAAGGATCCTCAATTCCTCCTTTGTGGAAGAAACTGAAGGAAAGAAGACCTCCGGACAGGTTAGTGTCCAGACCTCCTTTTTTGTGGTGGAGCCATTGGGAATTTGACTGACTAGGATCCAATGGGGGTGTTATTTACAATCCTCTGTCTTTCAGCGAAGGCTGTTTTCTATTGCAGATTACCTTTTGAGATGTGGCAGTGTTCTTCACAGAGGAGGAATGGCCACTCTTGAGTCCAAAGCAGAAATTTTTGTACAACGATGTGATGATGGAAACCTATGAAAATGTGTCCTCTGTGGGTAAGGACCCATTGCCCTTCCTCCTCAATATGACACCAAGTATTTAAACAGGGCTATCATATCACCTCTTAAGCATCTCTTCTCCAGGCTGAACACCCCCAGTTTGCTAAGGTGTTCTTCATAGGGCATGGTTTCCAGACCCTTCACCATTTTAGTCACACTCCTTTGGACATGCTCCACTTTCTCCACATCCTTTTTAAATTATGGTGCCCAGAACTGGACACATTATTCCAGGGTCTTCAAGCCATTTCTCAAGCCATTCCTCTAAACGAACGAGGGTCGTCCCCCATTTCCATCCCTCAGAACACACTGTGAGGGCAGCAATGACTTCAGCTCTGTGACTGCGCATGCGCACATACATCCAAAGGCCTCTTCTGATCATGCGCAGGGGTCACCAGGGCCTTACTGCTGCTGCTGTTTATTCCACTGGCGGCCTTTGAGGGAAGGGAAGGAGTGTACCAGGGTTCAGCAGCCTCCCCTTCCTTCCTTCCTTCCTTCCTTCCTTCCTTCCTTCCTTTGAGGAAATTTTGAAGAGGCCGCAATGGAGCCCAGGAAAGGCAGGAAAGGAAGGCTCTGCTTTGGAAATAGTATCTCTGTTTATGCTGTATATATATACACACACACACACAGAGAGAGAGAGAGAGAGAGAGAGAGAGAGAGAGATGTATGTGTGTTTGTC
>NW_024825439.1:0-1602 GCF_019175285.1 Sceloporus undulatus
GTGTGTATTTATGTATGTACATTTGTATCTTTAGATGTGTATGTGGGTGAATATGTATATGTAGATGTGTCTGTATGTGTATTTATGTCTGTATATTTGAGTGTGTCTTTGTGTATGTGTCAATTTGTGTATGTAGATGTGTTTGTGTATGTAGACGCCTGTGTATGAATATGTGCTTATGTGTTTATGTGTGCATTTGTGTGTGTGAGAGAGGGAGTGTGTCATGTAGATGTCTGTGTAGGAATAGATAGCATCATAGAGTTGGAATACGTTTGTGTTTGTGTGTGAGAAAGTGTGTGTGTATGAATATATGCTTGTGTGTTTGTGTGTGCATTTGTGTGTATGAATATATGTTTGTGTGTGTGTGTGTGTGAGAGAGAGAGAATGTGTGTGTGTATATATATATCCTTGTGTGTTTGTGTGTGCATTTGTGTGTGTAGATGTGCATTTATGTGTATTTATGTAGATGTGTGTGTGAGAGAGTGTGTGTATGAATGTGTAGATGTGTGTGTATGAATATATGTGTGTGTGTGAGAGAGTGCGTGTATGAATATCTGTATTTGTGTTGTGTTTGTGTATGTAGATGTGAGTGTGAGAGGGAGTGTATGTATGTGTATGTATATGTGTGTGTATGAATATATGTGTGTGAGAGAGAGTGTGTGTGTATGAATGTATGCTTATGTGTTTGTATGTGCATTTGTGTGTTTGTGTATGTAGATGTGTACGTGAGAGGTAGTGTGTGTATGTGTGCAGATGTGAGTGTCTGTATAGATATTTGTGTGTCTGTGTATGTAGATATGTGTGTGTCTGTGAGAGAGAGTGAGTATGTATGAATGTATGCTTGTGTGTTTGTGTGTGCATTTGTCTATGAATAGATGTTTGTGTGTGTGTGAGTGTGTGTGTGTATATGGATATAAATTTGTCTGTGTGTGTGTGTAAAGAGAAAATGTGTGTGTGTTTGAATATATGCTTGTCTCTGTGTGTATATTTGTGTGTTTATATATGTAGATATGTGCATATATGAATATATGCTTACCCTTTTGTGTGTATTTGTGTGTGTGCTTGTGTATGCAGATGTGTGTGAGAGAGTGAGAGTGTGTGTATGAATATATGCTTATCTGTGTATTTGTGTGTGTGTTGATGTACATAAATGTGTGTGTATGAATGTGTGTCTGGATATATGTGTGTGAGAGAGTATATGCGCTTATATGTGTAGGTGTGTGTGTATTTATGTATGTACATTTGTATCTTTAGATGTGTATGTGGGTGAATATGTATATGTAGATGTGTCTGTATGTGTATTTATGTCTGTATATTTGAGTGTGTCTTTGTGTATGTGTCAATTTGTGTATGTAGATGTGTTTGTGTATGTGTGTCAGCATGTGCATGTATATGTGTTTATTTATTTGTGTGTGTGTGTGTGTGTATTTGTGTATCTGTATGTGTTCCTTTCCCCTCCCAGAG
Organism: Sceloporus undulatus; assembly: GCF_019175285.1. Lineage (NCBI taxonomy): Eukaryota > Metazoa > Chordata > Lepidosauria > Squamata > Phrynosomatidae > Sceloporus > Sceloporus undulatus. The sequence goes on from NW_024825439.1 coordinate 1,465, forward strand.
CTTTTTTTTATGGATGGGGTGAATTAATATGTGTCTTTTGGGGGGGGGGGTTGTGGTGTGTGACACTGTTTTGTGTGGTTTTGGGGGAAGAGCAGTGGGGCAATTTTGGGGAAGGTTGGAAGAGAAGGATTTGGGGGG
>NW_024825440.1:0-1602 GCF_019175285.1 Sceloporus undulatus
GCAGGTGGGAATGCAAGCCCTCAGGACCTGATTTGAGGGCTTTGGGTCTGCAGAAATAAATTCACGTGTTGCTGTTCTGTTGGAGGATGGGTCCCTTCCAACCTAGCAACACCCTGATGTCTTCTCCTTTTCTTTGTAGCAAAAGGATTTGCAGTTCTGGCCTGCAGGCTCCCTTGTTAATTCTCTCCAGGGTCCCATTTCAGGTTGGTATGGAAGATTTCCATGTCTCTCCTTTCACCTTTGCATGCCATCTACCCACCCATCCAACTGGCCACCTTCTCCTAAATAGCTGGCAGAGGAGTGGAAGATTGAAGCGCAGGTCTCCTTTCCTCTCAGGGGAATGGTCTAGAATATTCTTGTAACTGCCTTTCCCCTTGTCTTTCATATTTTTATTCTGCTTTCTTCCACCTTGTTGTGAAACCTCAGGGGGAAAAGGCTGAGGGAGGGGGAAGAGAGGAGAAATCACAGAGCAGGGAGAATCAATAAGTTGGTTTCACATTGATTTCTATTCTGCAGCTGCGAAAATGGGGAATATATATATTCCCTTGCTATTGTTAAACCGTGCCTCTAGACAGAGCTTCTTCTGCCCTAGTCCTCTTCAAAAAGGAGTTGTTTCAAGAGAGCAGCTAAGGAGGAGACAAGGTGCTGCCATTTGGTTGGGCAACAGTGTTTCCTGCTTTGAGTTGAGAGGGCAGTGGGCTCCTGATTTGAAGACCACTCACCCTTCCTCACCAGTGGTGTGAAGATCAGTTTCTTATCCAGTCAGAAACTCCAAAAAATGTAAAACCCAGCAAAGCTGGAATGGGCTGCAAGTCCACTTCTGCTTTGGAAAAACTGGTAGGATCACAGGATTGGGAAGGACTGCCAAAGCCAAGTAGTTCAGCCCCTGCCATGCAGGAATCCACATGAGTCATCCAGGCTTACTGAAAATATCCAAGTGAAAGTGAGTCCACCCCCATCTGAAAGAGCCTGCTCTGCTGTTGAACAGCTCTTGCTATTGAGATGTTCTCCCTAAAGTTTCCTAATGAGATGTTCCTAGTTATACTTTTTAGAGGGTTCAGTAGTGCAGGATGGGGTCCTTGCTACCTTTTAAAAAGTGAATTGCAGCTCCTGGAGGCTCTCTCTGCCCCCTTGCTCCATGCACAAAGTAGTGGTTGTGAGACCTGGCATGCAGCAGGGAATTGCAGATCAGCTGTCCTCCCAGGGGCCCTTCTAGATTTCTTTCAGACTTTGGCCCTTCCTCTTAGGGTTCCCCCCCCCCTTGTCTTGGAGTCTTTTCATTTCTGCAGCAGACAGGCTGCTGTTCTGTACTGATGTAGTGTGGGACTTTTTTGAGAAAGAAAGGTGAAATGGATTGTGTTTCAGCCAGGATCCAGACAATCCTTTCCCAAGCCTGAGTGCCTCTGAGCTCAGTGAGGGCTTACTCCCAAGCATAAGGGGAGCTCTGGAGTCTCAGACCAAATGAGGCCAGGCTTATTCAGAAAGGGCAGAATCTAGGAGCAGAAGGTGAGCGTGTGTGCCTCCTCCGGGAGGGCTCCATCCATGATTTTAACATGTGGGCAGGCTGAGGAGATCTTTGACCTTTCTCTCCATCCCACAGAG
>NW_024825441.1:0-1602 GCF_019175285.1 Sceloporus undulatus
GGAGCAGAGACAGGGTTTGTGGTACGGTTGGATTGACCCTCAGGCCTCTTTGGTTAGGAGAGTGGAAGGAAGGAGAGATAGATATTACACATCGATCTCGCCTTCCTCTGTAACGCCTTTCCACTCTCCTACCGCCATACCTCCCCCTGCCCCACACTACTCCAATAGAATCCCCGCTTGAACCAACCACTGCCTCCTCCCCAACCAGAGTATTTCCCCTATCCATAACCTCCCCCCTCCTTTTCCGTACAAAGCAGCAACAGAGGAACAACACAATAGTCGCCCTCCGCTGCTGTAACACTAGCAAGGGACTCGCTTCTCATGCCTCCCCGCCGGTACTGTGCAGGTGCGCAGTTGCTCATTTGTGAAGATGGAGAGTCCGAAGGCGGCTTCCCTGGGTTGGTGCACAGTTGCACAAGTTTCTAGCCAAACCCAGCAAACAACAGCAACAACCACAGCAGCAGTAGCAACAGTCCTTTGGAGGCAAAACAGAGGCGGGACGGGGAAGAGGCCAGGCGGACTGGCTTTGAACGTGTCACTGCCACTGACACGCCCCTCTCCCCCGCCTTCCCCCAGGTGTTCCGAGGCCCTCCGCAGTCCTGGCTTGCTTGCTGGAGCGCTGACGATGGAGAGTCCGAAGGCAGCTTCCCTGGGTTGGTGCGCAGTTCCGCAGGTTTCCAGCCCAACCCAGAGAGCCACCCGGCAAACAACAGCAACAACCACAGCAGCAGTAGCACAGTCCTCAGCTGCTGCCCAGATGGTAAAGACACAAACACAGGAGGCTTAGCTTGGCTTGGAGCTGGCTGGTGGTGATGCAGCAGGGCAGAAGAAGCCTCAGAGGCCCTGGCCCCGCCCCCTGTCCAAGTTCCTTGCCTCAGCTGCTGCCCAGATGGTAAAAGACACAGTTGTGTCTTTTTAGATTGTAAGCCTGAGGGCAGGGAACCGTCTAATTAAAAATAATAATTGTAAGCCGCTCTGAGAGCCTTTAGGGCCGTGGGGTGGGGTATAAATACTACAAATAAAATAAATAATAAATAATAATTTTTTTTTTAAATTAAAGAATCGAACCCTGCTCTCCAGAGGGAGTTAGCAGAGAGAGAGACAGACAGACAGAGGCTTCAGATTTTCCCCCCACTCAAAATATATTGCAAAAGATAGTGACTGAATTTTGTATAAACCAGGGTTATGCAGTCACTCCTCTCTGATTTTTCACTATCTTCTGAAGGCCTGTACTCTTCTGTGAGGCTTGAGCCTTACAGGAGAAATGACAACAGACTGATTTAAGTAAGGGTATTTGAGGTAAAGTCTCAGCATGCCAAGCCATAGAAGGTAAAGTCCCCATAAGCACAGTCACATGAGGTAAAGGCAGGTTCAGGAGAATGTAATTTGAATTGGTACAAAGTTTGGTGGCTCAATCATGATCACAAAAATCTCTTGGTGAGCTCTACTGGGCCTGTTTTCCACCCTGTTTCTCAATATATTTGTTGCTCCTCATTCCTATATTATATTGTTCATGCAAACACCAAAAAAAAAAAATTATTACATTGCACTGGGAAAGGGATTGGGGGGCAAAGTGAGACACTTACACACACACACACACAC
>NW_024825442.1:0-1602 GCF_019175285.1 Sceloporus undulatus
CATGTAAATTTATGACCCTATATAAATACATGATAACAATAAATTTTAAATCATTGTGTGTGTGTGTGTGTGTGTGTGTGTATATATATATATATATATATATATATATATATATATATATATATATAAATTAACCTTTATTTATAAAGCGCTGTAAATTTACACAGCGCTGTACATACAATCTTTTTAGTTAGACGGTTCCCTGCCCTCAGACTTACAATCTAAAAAGACATGACACAGAAGGAGAAGGGAAAGGTGGAAGGAAAGATACATACACACACACACACACACACATTCCATTTGAGATTTACTCTTTCTAAAAGAGCGAGAAAGAGATTTCAAATCATTTCTATTTATTTTCTTCATAATATATATATGTATATATATATACACACACACACACACAGGAAATACAAAATGATTTGAAATATTTTCTAGAAAGTAAATCTCAAGTGGAATATATGTGTGTGTGTGTGTGTGATTTGAAATTATTATTATTACCTATTATATAGGGTGATTATATCTATAGAGAGAGAAATATTTCAAATCATTTTTATTTATTTTCTTCACTGTGTGTGTGTGTGTGTGTGTGTGTATATATATATATACACAGAGAGAGAGAGTATGTGTGTATATATATATACACACAGTATATATACAGAGTATATATATATATATATATATATATACACAGAGTATATATATATATACACACACACACTGAAGAAAATAAATGCAAAATTATTTGAATTATTTCTTTCTACTAGAAAGAGTAAATCTCAAGTGGAATATATATATATATATATATATATATACACACACACACACAATGATTTGAAAATTATTATTATCTATTTATATAGGGTGTTTATTTATATTTATATAGAGAGAAATATTCAAATTTGTATTTATTTTATTCACAGTATACACACACACACACACACACACTGAAGAAAATAAATACAAAATTATTTGAAATCTCTCTCTCTAGTAGAAAGAGTAAATCTCAAATGGAATACACACATACCCACACACACACTAAATTATTTGAAATTTATTGTTGTTGTTCATTTATATAGGGCAGTTATTTATATTTATATATAGAGAGAGAAATATAGAGTTAAGAAGCACAGAGGCATCCCAATAAAGGAGCGCACATGCATATATGGATGCCTAGAATTAGAGGACTTTGTCCACTACGTATTGTTTTGTTCACTATATAGCGGGTCAGGATGGAATATGAAGTGCCATGGTTTCCAATGGTCAAGGGGGTCAAATCTGTCTAACTTGTATGCTGAATATATCATATAGAAAGCAGGAATATGCTTGAGGGAGGGCAAGGGGTGTTAAGGTTAGAGGAAGGAACCCAAACAATTTAAGATACGTAGATTAAATCATCCTACTAGCAGAAAATAGCAAACACTTGGAACCACTGCTGAAGAAAGTATAAAGGGAAGTTTCAGATGGATATTTTTAAAAAAGAAAAATAGCAACCACAGATTATTTACATAACTTTAAAGTAGATGGTGAAGACATAGAAATAATCCAAAATTTTCCATATTTTGGGTCAGTTATCCATCAGAATGGAGACTGCAGTCAAGA
>NW_024825443.1:0-1602 GCF_019175285.1 Sceloporus undulatus
CTTTGTTCTGCCTATGCTCAGAGAACTGAGTGATTTCTTCCACAAGGTGGTGACTTATTTTTCTGTGCCATTTTGTTTTCATTTTGTTCTACAACTTTGAGACTGAGGTGAAGTTACTCTCTCTCAGCCCAGAATTAGCTGTGCCTTCTCATTTTTGTTATTGTTTTGTTCTATTTTTGCTGTTGGCCCTATGCATCTACTGCAACATCCTTGTTTTGGATTCCACATTTTGGCTATCAGAGTTTTGGTCTTTTGATTGGTCTTTTAAGGCTGCTTCTCATACAGTGTTTTGGTTAGCAGCAGGCCTAGTGGTCAAACCGCCTGACTGTGTGACTTGTGTTTTCATTTTTGAGTTATTTTCCAGTCACATTACTTTCCAGTGATACAGTTGTTGTTGTTTTTGCTTTTATTTTTGCCTTTTCCATTTTGCTGGTCAGCAATCCCAATGGTTAGATTTTTGCCAAAGTTAAAATTGTCCCTCCTAGACTGCTCCAGTTTATTTTCATTTCTTTAGGAATGCTTCTAAAATGCACCCATGGCTGGACTACTCTGTTCAAATGGTGCAAATATACCCAGGCACTGGGATCCAGAAATAAATAATTTGGCTATTTTGGAGGTGGTTTTGCTAAAAGTTAGTCTAAATTTCCACATCCACAGCAGCCTTGGTCAAGCCTGGAAATTGACCACAACCAAACAGTCCATTGCCTCACAAACCCCTTGGTCTTCTGTTATTAATGTTGTGTGTGTTACTATATTCTGCATGTGTATCTCTGGCCTCCTGTACTATCTTTCTGTTATACAATTGTTTGTTAAGTGCCGGACAGTAGCCTTACTGAACTTCTCTGCCACTGCTTTAAATGTTGACCTCTCCCGCATTCTTCACCTATTGGATTGGCTCCAGTGGGGAGCCAGGGAAAAATTCCTATCTTTTTCAGTAATTCCCATGGCACATAGATATAATTTGGAGGTCCTATCCTTTTCTTACAAAACTGTCTTATAACAAAGCCAGCCTGGTCTCTGGGGGAGACCAGGGGGGAGAGAGAAGAGACTGTCCTCTTCATCCTCCAAGGCAAAAAAATCTCTCTCTTTTCCACTCCTTCTATTTTAAAGCTGACCCGCTCTGTCGGGAGCAAGGGGGGGAGGAGTCTGTCTTCCTTCACCCCCACCGCATGTAAAATTCTATCCTGTCCTTGCTCTGCTCTTCTATATCCTCATGGGGAAGGTAAGCCCCAATATTCCTTTCCAAAAGCCGGACCAGACCCCACAGATGTCATCCCATCGATGCCATGATACAGGACTCTCCAAGCTGTTTTCCAGCCTTCCTGATGTTCCCCGCTCCAGGGTTGAGACACTTTTGCCTGCATCCTTCCTGTGATGTCCTCTATCCCCTGCTGCCATGGACATCCTCCAAAGGCTCATTCGAAACACAACTGGTGTCCTCACACCTCTGCTCCTGTTCCAGATGGTCCTCCTTGGCCCTACCTACATCCAGATGCCTTTCTTATTGCTGTCTGTCCAGATGACAAGCTCCACAGACCTATCGCTGTTAGCTTTAATCGCTGTTTTCCAAAAGCTCATTGCCTGCATTCAAGTGTTCCACAC
>NW_024825444.1:0-1602 GCF_019175285.1 Sceloporus undulatus
CTCGCCTTCATCCTCCAGGGCATCCAAGGCATCTCGCCACGCCTCTAAGCCGAGGGAGCCGGCTTTACTTTCGGGGGCGACCCATGTCCCGTCCTCTGACAGGGCAAGGTCCCCAAGACCCTCCTCATCTGGAGCGGCTGCTGTCCTCCTGGATCTTCCGGACAATCCTTTCTTTCCGTCGGAGGAGACCCCGAGATCGGGGAAAAAGAGGCACCACGACAAGGCGGGTCGTGACCCTGCCCCTAAGAAGTCCAAGCCGTCAAAGGAGCAAGCCGGGACCGACTTGCCCAAGGCTAAGGACAAGAGGCGTTCTCCTTCGAAGAAGGCCCGCGCTTCCACTCCGGCAGCTCCCCTTGATCCGGAGCCTGCGCCCGAGGTACAGCTGACTCCGGTACCGGACACGCCACCGCCTCAGCCCACTATGGACTTTGTCCACAAGACGGAGGACACCGCTCCCGCTGTTCCTCCTGGAGAACGGTCGCCTTCCCACTCCAGGAACGAGGTCGATGAGGACCTGCCCCGTAGGCAAGAGGTACCGGACCTATTCCTTGACACCCAGTCGGGCTGGTACTACATGTCAGTCACAGAGGAGAGGGCACTCAGGGAGTTCACCAGACTGAACCCCCGTCCAGCGGACCCGCAGGAAGGTACCTCTGCCAGATCGGTCCCGACTGTCTCCGTTTACGAAAGGCCTCCATCCCCACCTCGCCGGCGCTCACGCTCCTCGACTGATCTCATCCCGGTTCGATCGAGATCCCAGGTCAGAGTGGTAGATGCCCTTTCTTCTGACTTGGACTCCGATGAGGAGCCCTTGCCTCCGTCCGAGGCGCCGTCCGAAGAAGATGTCCTCTTGGTGTCGGCCTCGCCTCAGAGGATGCACAATCCTGAGCCGTCCTCCCCATCGGACGACATCCTTTAGTGAGCATGTCGTGAAGATGGCCAGGGCTCTCGACATTGAGCTCGCCTTCCCGGACGACGACGCTCAGGATCCGGTGGAACGTCGGGTGCACGGACGGGTGCCTACTCCACCCTGCCTCTCCTTACTTCCGTCACTGCAGACCATCGTCAAAAGATCTTGGGACTCCCCGGCCATCCTGTCTGCCTCGTCCCGCAAGGTGGAGTCTCTCTATAGAGTCGCCCCGGCAAGCTGTCCCTGGTTGGCCGACCACCCCAGACCGAATTCGGCGATCGTGGAGGGAGCCCAACACAGCTTCGTTCCGAAGCAGGCGACCTCCCCTGTCGACTGGGAGGCGAAGAAGGTAGATGGCCTGTCCAAGAAGGCCTACTCGGCAGCGGCCCTTGCGGTGAAGGCCATCAACTACCTGGTTGAGGGCCTCAGATCTCAACCCTACCGTCAAGGCGGCCATCGAGGACATGCCGCTCGACGGGACCGGGCTCTTCCATGCTGAAACCGACGACCGCCTGAACAGGAAGTTCAGAATGAAGGCGGCGGCGAAGAAGCATGGCATGTCCTCTGCACCTGCTTCTCCATTCCGAAAGCGTCAGCGCCCGTGGCAGCCGCAAGGTCAGTCACAGGGGACCTTCTCCCGGGATTGGCAGTCCCAGCAACAGGGCTCCCAGAGACGCCGCTTCCCCTCGCAG
>NW_024825445.1:0-1602 GCF_019175285.1 Sceloporus undulatus
CCTCGTTTTAGTATTCAGAGCTATATCTTTGAACCTTAGGATCTTGGCCAGTTCTTTAATAGCTGCCCTTCCCAATCCTAGTCTTTTTCTAATTTCTTGACTGCAGTCTCCATTCTGATCATTATTTCATCCAAGGTATGGGAACTCTTTGACTATTTCAATTTTCTCATTATCTCGGATGAATTCTTATAGCTCTTCCGTGTTTATTATTGTATACATATATATGTCCATGTGCATATTTATGTACATGTATATGGTATATATACATATTTATATATATTTATGTATTTATATATATGTGTGTGTGTGTGCATAGATACACACACACATACCTATTTATGTACATGTATATGGTGTATATAAGGGATGTGGTGGCTTAGTGGTTGAGGCACCAATTCTGACTATCAGAAGATAAGAAGGTTGGTAGTTTGAGGCCTGAGTGCCACATGATGTGGTGAGCTCCTGTCACTAGTCCCAGCTTCTGCCAACCTAGCAGTTTGAAAGCATGCAAATGCAAGTAGATAAACAGGTACCACTTCAGCGGGAAGGTACCAGAGTGCGGTGCAGTCATGCTGGCCACATGACCACCAGATTAGTTTTTTGGACAATGCTAGCTCTTTGGCTTAGTAAAGGGGATGACTGCTGCCCCTTACAATTGGTTACGGTGAGATATTTATATCAAGTGACTACCTTTATCTTTTTTATATGGTATATAGTGGTGTTGTAAATAATTAAAGACCAGAGCTTGGGAAAGTTCATTATTGGAATACAATCTCCACCACCCTCTAGCCAGCATGGCTGTTAGGCATGCTGGTGAGGTGAGGATAATCTGGGAGCTGCTTTCCAGGAAAGTTACTTGGGTCTGTGTCAAGGAATACTAAAGTTTGTGATGGCTGACTATCAAGCAGATAAAAGGTTGTGAACCATTTACATCACAAGTTAGTCTGCTGAGTGATAGGAGAGGTCATGTGATAAGTAAGTAAGTAAGTTGCTGATCAGGGCTAGCACATAGTAGAGAAAAAGAGTAAGAGAAAATGCTTGATGGAGGAGAGGTGTAAAAAAGATTTAAGAAACAGCTTTTTATGTTCTTAATTTGCACCAGAATGCCAGACATCTACATTGGAAGGAGCCTGTTTGGGAGGGAAAGGTCCATGCAAGTGGTATAGTCCCAGTGGGTCTGAAATTCACATGAACACCAGATCTGCTATGCCTTTACCTGTGATTGTGTGAGGAATTTGGCCCATACTTCTGGGGCAGATGTGGCCTTTTGGGTAACCAGACCTTTTATTTGCTGGCCAAAAGGCACCTCTGCCCTTTTCTAACTTTAACCATCAGTCTGCCTCTCTGCTCAGTGCAACCACACATGAAATATATGGGGGCATGATGATGCAGATTATGTTGGGAATAGTTGAGAATGTGGCTGAGTTATTCTCCCCACCTCCTATCTGCTTGGCAACAAATAAACTTCAGCCCGAGGGCAGGGAACCGTCTAATTAAAAAGATTGTATGTACAGCGCTGTGTAAATTTACAGCACTTCATAAATAAAGGTTAATAAATAATAATAATAATAATAATAATAATAATAATAATAATAATAATAA
>NW_024825446.1:0-1602 GCF_019175285.1 Sceloporus undulatus
CAGGCCTCAGAGGGAGAGAAGAATGCTGGACCTAATTCCCTCCCCCCTCACCATTCCCTTTATTTTATTGTATACTGTATGTGTAATTGTAACTTGTGTAAACCGCCCTGATCTGAGGAAGGTGCGGTATATAAATAAAAACTTTATTATTATTTTATTATTATGGCTGTATTGTGCTGCTTTTTTTCTGGGGGGATGCTGCTGCACAGAATATCTATACCTCACATCTCCTGGGCACTTTTTAGTCTCCCCAATTCTGCTGCAAGGATAGCAATTGGTCCTAGCAGTGGACCTTTGCTTCCAGAAGATCTAAAATTTCATTTTGCTGGTTCCTCACACCCCAAAGAAAGTGTCTAGTTTTGACTGGAGCGATAATTTCAGTTCATGATCCCTGTGGTCCAGGCAATTGGCCACATTGTCTTTGTGGCCAAGCTCAGAGCCTAACTCTGCAGTCCTACAAGTTTGTATGGGTGAGTGGTGGTTTCTGAGTCAGAGGAGCATTAAATCCACTCCAAACATGTTACTGAACTCTCTTCTCCCCAATAAATTCAATGCCTTGGATTGTCAAGATGAAAACCAACATGGTTCAATGTCCCACTCAGATGGAAGCCACTAAGGGGGTTAGACACAATGGGACACAGACATTTGTCTTTAATGAGAGCCATGCAATGAATTTTACAAGACAAGTCAGGTTTATTGACCTAAAACCTTTCTCCTGGAAAAAAATAATATAGCAAGTGAATTCCTTACAAAAATAAACACAGAACTAGGTAACAGATAGAAGGGAAAATCTGAGTACTTAACCTTTTTGTTGGAGATCTGGAATATCTGCATTGCATATTAAACAAAAATAGACACACTTCCCTTTAAACCTGCTGCATCTATTTATAGAAAGGGAAACAGGTTCAAATGATTTGTCTTGCTGGGTTTTGCAATTTTACATCATTTGGAGATCATTGTCGAAACTCATTTGTTTATTTATTGCATCATTTCCTTTATGTGTCTGTTACTTCTCATAGTTATATTTATTAATATAGAATGAGAGAGAAAAAAACTGTGCAGTTACAGACCATGTTCTGTGGCGTTCCTACTACAAAAGAACAAACAGTAATACCATAATCCCCATGTGAACTATATGAGTCACGTACAACCTGCTCCTAGAAAACAATGTTCACATCAAATTCAGAATCTCACCTTCCAACCCTTGCTTGCCTTGCTCTGGTAGGGGATTTAAAAAGAGAAAAGATGTGGGATTTTGTTTTGTTTTTGTTTATTTTCCCATTACTCCTGAATTTGGTCAAGAAAAAGAAGTAGAAAAAGGAGTGTGTGAAAAATAAAAGGAGAGGTCAGTTGTGCCGAAAACCCAATAGAGAAGCAAAGAGGTTCTGGAGCAGGTCTTGTGCCTTCAAAAACAGTTGTAGCATCAGCTTTTGTAGACTTGATCTCCTTTTACAGATGCATGGAGTGAGAGGGTGCTCAGGAAGGAGCTGAGTCCCAGTCCTGGGAAAAGAGAGGGATATTAATTAATTAATTAATTCCTGGCCACCTATTGACTCCGTGCATCTGAGGAGGGAGAACAAGTTTACAAAAGTTTACGCTTCA
>NW_024825447.1:0-1602 GCF_019175285.1 Sceloporus undulatus
GGAGGCCTCACAAGGGTTGTGCTTTGCTTATCTCATATTTGCTAATAACATATGAATGCTTTTCTGTCTGTGAAAAGTGCCCTTCCTTCAAATACTGACAGGCAGTGGCATCCCCAGGGTTGGTGTCACCCGGAGCAGGAACTCATGGTGTCACCCCCTCATTGACCTCTTCCTTCCATTTCATAGCATGCCATTAAATATCATGCTCATAGTTGTGACATAAACAACTAGAAAATTAAAATTAGACCTTCAAATTACAATATCATACGCATAACCTAAATTATTTACATATACACAGGGGAGATTGGGTTAAAATGTAATGTTTTTAAAGAAAGGAAAATTTTAAATGAATATTTTTTCCAAAAAAAACCCCCAAACAATTTTAAAAAGTTCTGGAGCCCCTCCTTTCTTCTCCCACTGAGCTTCACCTCACTCTCACCATATCTTAAAGCACTTTAGTAATATAGGCAAGTGCTACAATGTTTCTGTCAAAATACAGATGTTTGCACAGCAGTAGTGTCACTCCCCTTAGATGGTACAGTCTGCCCCCCCCCTGCATCCCCCTAGTTATGCCACTGCTGACAGGAGTCCAGAAATGGGAAAGCAGAGGGGTGTGAGCTCCTTTTTTTGGTGGGACACTTATCCCTGTCCCCTTACAAGTGATCCCTAGGAATCCCCCTTTAATAGAAAGAGTTTGAAGAACAGAGCAGCTGTATGAATAATGTTCAGTCACATCCAAAAAGAAAATTGGGACAACTCTGCAGTTTTTATTGGCTATGGCTTGTGCCCCCAAAGAAATAAAATACAACACAAGTTAGTACATATCTATTCAGGTGTTTTATCCAGTGTATTCCTTTGTTTTCACAATTGTTCTAGTAATGTTACTTTGAACAGTTAAAAATTCAAATACTTAATAGAAAACCTTATATTTCTAGCCTACACTGATTAATATTTAATTGCAGTGTTCCTCCTTCTATTCTGTTGCAGATCCAAGATCTTTTAATCCTAAATTACTGTGTCTCCCTGATCCCCAGCTAATTTCCCTAACCCTTAATTACAGGCTGTTTCAGAATTATTAATTTTCTGTTGAATTTGTTGCAGCACTAAAGTAGAATAATGTTATTTCAGATAGATAAGAAAATATAAGCAAATAGATGCAAGCATTTGCATTCTGTGAAATGGTGAAGCCTTAAAGGAGTTGGAGAAATCCTGGTAACCTAGGCTGCTTATCCACATTATAGCAGATGTTCAGAGATTTCGCTGCGGTGACTTGAATTTTTTTTAAAATGCAAAACCAGAACAGGTTGCTGGAAGCAGCAGTATCTTTGATAATGTTTTAAGAGAAAATAAAACTTCAGTTTTCTACTCTGCGATTACAGCAATGATGTGCAGTTCAACGTGAGATCATTGGAGTTGAGACCAGAATTTTGAAGTAACTCTGTTACTCCTGACAAATTATTTTTGGGGAGACAAGGTGTTTGTTTCTTTTCAGTCATTGTAACATTAGCATTAAAACATTTTTGGGGTGTGTTGTGTTATTTCCAAAATGTTCTTGTTAAGCAGGGGTAGGCAACCTTTTTGAGCCGGGGGCCGGGTTGCTGT
>NW_024825448.1:0-1602 GCF_019175285.1 Sceloporus undulatus
GAATAAATCTTGCCAAGAAAACCTTGGGAAAGGTCACCTTAAGTTGGAGTTGACTTGAAGCCACAAAACAATAAATGAGCTATAGTTAATACCTTAGTCACTTCCTTTCCCTTCAACATGTGGAATGCCAAGCATCTTCCCATCCAAAGAGGAGACCTTCCTCTTCTCATAGAGGTTATTGAACAAGGTCACTGATTATCTGCCATAGATAACTGCAAAGGATATAGGGGCCATTCCCCCCTCCCAATACCGCCGCCGCCACATTGTCATGGCCACAAGTGATGTTGCTCACCTTTGGTTCTATAATTCTACTTATAAAGAGTAATTTTTGTGGTTTTCTGGAGGTTTTAGGATCTGTGGGGGAACAGGCACCTCAAACCACCATGCTTTTGTGACAGATTGTGTGGTTTAGAGATCTTCTGGAGCTTTGGGTGCTGCAGAAAAATCTAGGAGCCACATGCAGTCCCTGGGACACATTGTCCCCACTCCTGATTGATATGAACTGGAGCTTTCCTTGTGATGAAAGTGATTACAGATGGGATAGGGCAAGGTGCTGTTTTTTCCACATGAAGTAACTAACACCTTAATTCTACAATCTTTTGCTCAGTGTGAGGTGTTGCTACTTAGAGAGACATAGGATAACCCAGCTGATGAGAAGATTGTTTTTCCTGTTAAATGGAAAAGAATCTGGGTTCTCAGAAAGCAATACCATTGTTGTGGAAGTTTTTATAGTGGGTCCTTGGTATTCGCTGGTGTTTGGTTCCAGGATCCCGTGTGGATATCAAAATATGGATGCTCAAGTAGTCCCACTATATAATGGCATATTACAATGGTGACTCTGATATAAAATGGCAGAATCAAGGTTTTCTTTGTGGAATTCAAAAAGAAAATAATTTTCAAGCCATGGAAGGTGAGTCAGTGGGTGCAGAATCCGAGGATACCCAGGGCTGACTGTTTAATTTCCTGAGTATACCGTTCATGGTGGGCTCACCCAGCCCATATTTTTCCAGCTTTATTTGCCCTGCTTGAATCCCAAGTTGAGGGCCAATGTAGATGTTCAAAAGTTTTAAATGTTGCCACTGGAAAATTGTTCCCTTGGCCGGGGGGGGGGGGGGAGTGGTGTGACAGACAAGATGTGTCAGATTACACAGTAAAATGTTGTGAATAAAACTAGGTAATGCTCAGACATCTTTTCTTGGCTTCAGGTAGGAACTGTGAAACAATCCATGGGTCTTAAATATGATTTGAAAATGAGAAGTGTAAGCCAGTTGTGAAACTGTCCAGATGGTGAACTATAACTCCCAGAAGTTACATTCTGTGGCAGTGTTCCTCAGTTCTCATTTATGAGGATTTATTGTTGTTTTGGGGATTTAAAATATATACAGAAAAATCAAAACAACATATGTGCCTTGAGTCCTTCAGAAGGCAGGATATAAAGGGCATTAAAAAAGAAAACTGTCTCAATATTTTTGGATGAGTTTAAATAGTTAACTTTGCTCTTCATTCATTTGTTAATTTGTTAATTCCAATTGGAGTAGACCACGTGTATCACTGGGAACTAGATAAGTCAGCACTTACATCCATTCTGTTAAATCAATAGAT
>NW_024825449.1:0-1602 GCF_019175285.1 Sceloporus undulatus
AATTCCACACTATGACTATGCACTATGAAAAGACCTATATCCTCCCATCTGTCCCCAATCTCCTACTGTTTGGCTGTATGACAGAAGAACTTACCTCTATCTACTTTCTCCATGGTTTTATACACCTCCATCATCTCTCCCCCATCCTTTATTGCCTTTCCCACCCCCACCCCATGCTAAAAAGCCATTAAAGGTACAGCGCTTATACATAAGGGCGCTACTCCAGGATCTTGATAATTTGGGCTGCCCTTTTCTGTAAGACAGTATTACTATCCACAAAAATTCCTCCCAGGAGACACTAGGCTGGCTCCATCCCTTCTGAGTTTATGGTAGGCAGCTAAGACTGGGTTATTTCATTTGGCCTTTGGTCTTTAAAATTAGGGGCGGTTGCTCTGTTTTCATGGTCTGTGCTTTTAAATTAATTTTAAGCAATGGTGTTAATTATTTCTAAATATTTTTATTCAACGTACATCACCTCAGGGCCCAGATGGGTTGAGAGGTGATGCACCTCTCATCACTCTGTCAATCCAATGAACACATAAATTTGGGACTGAGGCTGAGAGTGCTGTACTCTGCCCAAAGCAGGTGAGTTTGTAGCAGAGGTTGGAGATCTGAAAAGAAGACGTAATGATTGGCAGCTTGCTCTCATAGCCATTAAAATGTGGCTCCCCAAGGATGAGGGAGAAAAACTAATCTTTTAGTTATGTGTTTGTCACTTTGGTTCATAGTACATTGCAGAGAGATCTTGTAACACCTTTGAGACTAACTGAAAGACAGAAGTTGGCAGCATGAGTTTTCCTAGACTTCAGTCTACTTCCTTAGATGCATTTAAGTGTACAAAAACGCATGCTGCCAACGTCTTTCTTTCAGTTAGTCTCAAAGGTGCGACAGAATCTCTCAACATACTGATTCTACAGACTAACATGGCTATATCTCTGAATTCTTATATTACATTGTATTTTTTTGAATTTTATCTCAATAACTTGTTTTACAATTGTACTATATAGTTTTATAATGTTATTATTCCTTCCTCCCCCCCACCTACTGCTTCTGGCTGTTTTAAGCATCATTCTGGCACTATATGAATATAGGAGGAAGAGGAGGATGCTTCAGTTAACTTTTTTCAGTTTATACCAGCTCTTCACATGCCAATGCACTTAAGTCTCAGTCATATCTGCAGTCCATCCACCCAGTAAATAGAGCAAGACTCAATGGGTGCCATTTCTAAGAATATCTGAAAAGCCATTGAACCTGTTCCACACACCAGGATTATTTTAACTCAAAAACCATTCAAACACATTTATCAAGTTTTGCCCATAAAAAGAGCTGGCTCCAAAGGCAGGTTGCATGTGCCAGTTTTCTACCCAGAACAAGTTTTACAGTAGTTATACTCCATTTCCACAGAAGATTGTAGCACGGAAAGGTTGACTAACCTCAGCTATAACCATAGTGTTTATCCAAGTATGCATGTACAATATTTCACAACAGAAGAAAAATTGCTTTTATATCCTCTCCGGAGGAAAAGGAGGAATGTGTTGGCCCCGAAAAATTGTATGTTCACTTTCCCACTCTCAACTGTTATCTTGTAATACTTGCCATCTA
>NW_024825450.1:0-1602 GCF_019175285.1 Sceloporus undulatus
TGGAAAACAAGCATGGTAAACTTATATTTTATTTAACAAGGGTGGTGCGAATGCTATATGCATCCAAATGGAAATGTAAAGAAATTCCGAGTAACAAAGAAAGGTTGATGAAAGTAATAGATTATATGGAAATTAATAAAGTCACCTCCTTGTTTAGTAGGAAGTCATGGAAATATAGTATAAAAGACTAGGAACCACTTATAATTTTTTTATAAAAAAGAATGGGGAGCAAAACCAAGTGCATTTTTATATCACTTACTGATGTACTAAGTGGTTTACAAAGTGTAAGCTAATTGCCTCTGACAAGCTGGGTACTCATTTTAGTGAGCTGCGGAAGGATGCCAGGCCGGCCAAAGGATTTCTGGAGGCCCGGGGCCCCGCTGTCAGGAGGAGGGGGATGTCCTGGCTCCCAGGGTCCTCGCCTGATCGCATGGGGCTTTGGAAGATGGGAGCAATGGACTCTTCCCCCAGAGTTTGCCTCTGCTTCCCAGGGGAGCTTTTGCTGGGAGCAGGCTTACTGTTCCTCTCACCCCATTGGCCAGGCAGTCCCAGAGGAAGGAGCAAAGACGCCCACTCTTTGTTGTCCTCCTCCTCCTCCTCCTCTGCCGAGTCATTCACCATTGAGCAGCCTGGGGTTTTTGCCAGGCCGTCAGCCTTACTGCTTGAAGATGAATGACACAGTAGAGGAGGAGGAATACAACGTGGTGGGCGGGCATCCTTGTCTCTTTCCCCCATCCTCTTTTGTCTCTTTCCCCTATTGCTGGGTGAGCAGCTTTGTGAGGAGGAAGGGGGAGTACTAGAGGATTGGACTAAATGACCTCTGGGATCCCTTTCACTGCTAGGATTTCTCCATGGCAGAATTCCTGCTCGGCAGAAGAGCATTGCCATTTGCCACCCCAGCCCACCCCCTTCTCTTCTGTGGGGGTCATACTCTCTCAGCTGCAGGGGCAGCCCATGGCAAAACTCCTCTTTATAGCAAGAAAACCCCACCTTAGGATCACATCCTCCAGTGCCATCCTGATGTTGAACAGGGGGTCAGATTACATGTCCTCTAGGATCCTATGTATTCCTTCATAGCAGAAGGGGATTGATGGTCCTTGAGGGTCTCCCCAACTCTACCAATTCTTGCTGGGGTTGCAATCAAAGTTTATTTGGTGAGATTTTTATTTATTTTTTGGTGTTCATTCAAGTTTTTTCAAGCAAAGGAATGTTCTTTAAACCTCTTCCAAACCTCCTCCTCCTCCTCCTCCTTCCTCTTTTATGCTTCTTTCTATCTTTTTCTTTAATATTTGTAATACTGTATTTTTAAATTACTTTACTTCACCATTGTTAAATCTTGTGTTACAGTATCTAAAACTCAATCAATCAATCAATCAATCTTTATTTATGGTCAGTGGACTCAACATGTCACTCAAAAACTTAAAACAATATGAGGAATATAAAATTTGCTTAAAAGGTACAAATAGATTACATAAAATCAGATTAATATAAGCCTGCATGACATACAGCTCGGGGGCACATGCAGCCCACCAAAGGATTTTGGGTGACCCACGAGGATGTGGAACAATTTCAAGGCTTCTCTACTGCTAAG
Source organism: Sceloporus undulatus (assembly GCF_019175285.1). Lineage (NCBI taxonomy): Eukaryota > Metazoa > Chordata > Lepidosauria > Squamata > Phrynosomatidae > Sceloporus > Sceloporus undulatus. The sequence continues at coordinate 1,592 of NW_024825450.1, forward strand.
CCTTCTCCTGA
>NW_024825451.1:0-1602 GCF_019175285.1 Sceloporus undulatus
CTTTTCCTGTCTTTTCTCCCTAAGGACTCACCTCCATGATGGGAATGTTCATTTATGATGTTTACACTCCATTTTAAAGAAATGTGTTGTGCATCTTATATTACTCGAAACTTGTTTTTGGAGCTGACTGCTTTTTCAACCATATTCATCCTTTACAGTAGATTTCTTTATCCTTCATTAACTAAGCTAACCCCTGCAAGTAAAAATGGTCTTATCAAATTCTATATACTTCTGTTTATTGCAGATGAAAATTTACCTTAAAGATCTCTCTCTCTCTTTCTCTTCAGAAAACAGAGGGATTCCACTTCTTAGCCTGAAAAATACTTTCAGATCAACAAAGACGTTATTTACAAAATGAGGACATAACCCTTAAACCATAAAATGTTTCCCGGTTCTTAGTTGCAAGATGCTGTCAAGTGAGGAAAACCAGGAACCTATTCTCTTCCAAATAAAGGGACCTACCTTTTAGGGACTTACCAAAATGTTGGAGATGTTCATGGGAAATGCTTCTCACTTTTCCTTTCCTGAAGGAAGATGAGTTCTGTACCTTGTATTGGATAATTTCCTCTTAAATGTGGAGAGAAGTCATAAATATGCTCTTTAAAATGGTTAACCATTATTTTCGGTACATAGGATTTTGAACCTGCCATTCATCAGGGAATATGAACCAGAAATCTTTCCCCTCTTTCCTCTCTTCCTACGGACTCACCTTTATGATGGGCAAATCCATTTATGATGCTGAATGCTCCATTTTTGAAGAAATACGTTGTGCATCTTATATTTACTCCATACGTTTTATTAAAAGTTGATTACTTTCTGAATCATGTTTATGCTTCACAGTAGATTGCTTTATCCCTTTTAAACTAAACTAATCCCTGCAAATAAAAATGGTCTTGTCAAAATGTGTATTCTTCTGTTTATTGCAACTGAAAATTTACCTTAAAGATGTAGCTTTCTTTCTTCAGAAAACAGAAGGATCCCATTTCTTCTTAACCTGAAAACTTTCTTTGAAAATCTACAAAGAGCTCATTTATAAGTGTTTAAGTCTCTCCAGAGCATGCAGCCTTTTGTTCTACAACTATGTCTTTTAAATCTCACCTGACAACTTTGCTATAAAATTGTGCATTTTAAATGAAAAACAACTTTTTTTCAACTGACATTCTTTAAATCATTTAGCTTCTGTTCTTCAACCTATGTTAATGTATGATCCATTGAACTTTCTTGTTTCAATTCTTCCAAGATTAGATAAATACCAATGAAAATGATAAAGACTGTCTTTGTGTAGCTGAGATCTTTAAATATTATTTTTAGTTTTTAAACAATAAAAGTTCTCATACCTGCCTTTTTCTCACCTACTCCCTGTTGTAGTTATTGCACTTCCATACAGTGTGTTTTTGGAGGTCAATAGTTACTTACTCTGTTCCTCTTCTGGTTAAGCTGTGAATGTTTGCTATATCCATGGCTGGGGAGACATACAAAAGCAGCATTTATTGTGTGTCTTATATACAAGAATGTAAACCCTTTCTTGTTTATTAAATGAAGAGCATCTATGCCTGGTGATAGCATTTTTAGAAAAGGATTTGATTATGACTTTTTAAAAAA
>NW_024825452.1:0-1602 GCF_019175285.1 Sceloporus undulatus
TCAGTGTCTGAAATGTGGGAAAGTGTATATTCAGAAGGCATTCCACACTTGTCATTAAAAAAATCGCACAAGAGTAAGACATTTAAATGCTTTGAGTATGGAAAAGGTTTCATTCACAACCATCAGCCAATTCACAGGGCAGAAGGAATTAATTATATTTGACTATTTAAAATTTTTATGCTCTCCAGAAGATTGAAAATGTTTTGTTTTTATTTCATCCGTGCATATTGTTAGTTTAAATAAAACGTTTGATGAAAGATGTTGAACTCCTCCTCTCTTTTTTGTGGTGAAAGAACCTATCCCCATTATTTCCATGTTATTGCTATCATTGGTACCAAACCTCTTTAAATGAAGCCTAAGCATATCCCTCTCACCTATGAGGTGAATCCATTTTAACTTCTATTCCCTTTTCTCTCAAAATTGGGACTGAAAGCTGTTTACAGTTTAAAAAGCACAATACAGTTCTAGTGCCCAGCCAGCCTTCTAGAGACAGAGAGCCTCAGTCCTGCCTCTAATGGGGATGCTAGGCCTTTGGGTCTGGACTGCAGCCACTTAGACTGGTCCAAAGCAGGAGCTGAAAAGATGAAGCCAAGAGGGGAGTGAGCCAGCTCTTCAAGACCCATGAAGCCCTGTGGTTTAGAAGGGAACAGTGGGCCACCACTTGGACTCATAGACTGGAAGGGACCACAAATGCCATCCAATCCATTGTCCAACTTGATTTATAGAAATCAGGTGTCACTTGATGGCCCATGAGACTCCTTCCAACTTTATATGATGGTTTGAGGGATTGATACTTCTGCTATGTAGGAAGACACAGTGAAGTCCCCCTGACAGATGGCCACCCAGCCTCTGTTTCAGAACCTCTAAAGAAAGAGATTACAATACACACCAATTTAACCTGTTCTAATGTCGAATAGCCTCAGGAAATTATTCTTCTTCCTAACGTTTAGGTGTAATCTATCTCCCAAAGTCTGAATCTAATGTCCTAGTTTGAACCTATATGTCTCAAGCAGCAAAAAAAACAACCTTTCTTCATTGTAAGTGTCTATGTTCTCCCCCCCCTCCTTTTTTTTCTTTGAACAACATTTGTCCTTCTCCAGTCTGTTGGGTCCTCTCCTCCCAGAAATCTCAAAGATTATTGCATGTGGCTCTGAGATTACTTCTGCCAGTTCTTTTAATGATCTTAGATGTCGTTCCTCTGCTCTTGGAGCCTTGAATTTGTTTGGAGTAGCCAGGTATCCAGTCTTACATCTTTACCCATTCTGTCTTTATCAGTATCCATTTAATTTTCATAGTAAAATTCATTCACTGCCTTCCTAGGCTGGCAAAGGAGACCAGCAGAGTGAGCAGGTGCCTCAGGAGAATTCCCTCTGTGGCTGTGGATGCATTGGAAAGTGCAAGTGGATCTGAGATTACTTCTGCCAGTACTTTTAATACGCTTGAATGTCTTTCCTCTGGCCTTGGACCCTGGAATTCATTTGGAGTATTCCTGTCCTACCTCTTTACCTATTCTGTGCTTATCAGTATCTATTTAATTTCCCAAGTAAAATTCATTCACTGCCTTCCTAGGCTGGCGAAGGAGACCAGCAGAGTGAGCAGGTG
>NW_024825453.1:0-1139 GCF_019175285.1 Sceloporus undulatus
AAGTAGAATCTAGCTTAAACAAATTGGAAGAATACTTCACAAAGACATCTTCAATCTCTTTTTGTTTATAATATATTTCCCCGTTATATTTTATCATTAGAATTGCATTTTTCCTTTGCGCTCCTCTCGTTTTATATGCCCAAAATTTTCCTATTTTATTAGCCAAATGGAATGATTTTTGCCTATTGACTTTCAATTTTTTATTCACCTGGTCTCTTACTAGTAAAGAGATCTGCTTTTGCAAGATTTCCACCTCTTCCAATATTTTAGCATTTCCACTATCACCCAGTAATTCTCTGTCCTTGTCTCTCAATTTACTTTGTAACTTTTCCCGTTCAGCTCCTTTTTTAATAAAGAAACCTCTGGCAACAGCTTTGGATGCCTCCCAAACTGCTTCAGTTGGAACTTCCCCATTTAGGTTTTCTTTAAAATGAATGGTAGCTGGGGGTTTCCCCGTTTGGTGTTTCTTTTTAGAGTCCATAAGCTTACCACAAAATAAAATGAGATTAACTAATAAAGAGAGTCACGAACAGCGAGCAAATGATCTTCAGCCAGCTGGTTCTGATTGAATTTGCTAAGCAAAGTCTTTCTTACTGGCAGCTCCAGCTGAGCGCCTTTAGAAACGAGAAGAACAGCTGCTCAATCCGCTGTAATCCTAATTACATCAAGGAAAGGTATTTTTCCCTTTTAAATTTGAGTCTCCTATAATACAGGCCTATAGGGTAATATGACACATATCTTTATCTTGATTGTAGGTAAGTGTCATTCCTTTAGTAAAAATAAAGAAGCTGTCCATTTCTTCCAAGAGATTTTTCCTCGGAAGTAAATCCAAAGCAACTTTGTTTACTCCTGATTTCTTTGTGTCCTTTTTCCTGCTAGAGGAGTTTAGCAGTGTTAAGTACTCCTGCCTTCATTTGTCCTCCCCAGAAACAACATAGTTTTATCCAAGACAGAAAAAATAAACAATTGCAGGCGTTTCTTGGCGCTCAGGGCGCTGCTTAAACCCAGGCTTTGGGAAGGGAGCCAGGGTTTAAAAGGACTCACGGTCCCTTGAAGCCCCACTGGTTAGATCTGCCCCTTTTTGAATCCCATGCAAGCTAAGGCATCCCTCCTGCCCCCCAGAACGCCTCTTACATATG
>NW_024825453.1:1149-1602 GCF_019175285.1 Sceloporus undulatus
TCATCATCATCATCATCATCATCATCATCATCATCATCATCATCATCATCACACTAATAATAATAATAATAATAATAATAGATTCCTCACCTCGGAAATGCCAGAAAAGGATGCAATTGCCATGCATTCTATTTTTTCTTTCCTTTTAAAAGCAATTCAGGGCTGCCTCTGAATTCAGTAGAAAAAGCATGTATCATTTGACAGCAAAAAATGTAACATTGATTGTAAGTCTAGGCTTTTGCAACATTTGAATATAGAGTTGTAAGAGACCACAAGGGCCATCCAGTCCAACCCCCTGCCATGCAGGAAATCACAATCAAAAGCATCCCCAAGAGATGGCCACTGAGGCTGAGAGAGTGTGACTTGTCAGTTCCAAGTAAACTAGACCCATGGGATGAATTGGGAATAAAATGGAAATGCAGCGCAGGCATTCCTGTAGCATCCTCTTATAAC
>NW_024825454.1:0-1602 GCF_019175285.1 Sceloporus undulatus
TGCTCCATTATCTTCAGGTTGAGCCCCTTTTCCTTTTCTGAGAAGACTGAGGCAAAGAAGGTCTTGAGTAATTCTGCCTTTTCTCTGTCTTCTGTTAGCTCTTTTGAAAAGAACCACAAGAAATCCCATGTTAAAAAAACATCCCCCCAATCCAGGTCAGAAAACCCTGGTGCAAGTGTGAACGACCCCCTAATTTGGTTCAGGAAAACCCGTCTGAAGTGTGAACGACCCCAATTTGGTGCCCAGTTTAAAATGTAGTGTGAATGGGCCCTTTGCTATTTCTGCCGTGAACAACTTTCTCTATAGGCATCTAGGAAGTGTGATTCCCCCCCCCCCCGGCCTTCCTCATTATATAGATAGAGAAAGCAATCCTGAAAGAAGGATTATGCATTTCCACCACTTTAATTTGTAGTCAGGAGTGTAGAGAGAGGGATCTTTGAATGAAAAACCACAAAACACATTTTTTGAAAAAATTAAAATATATTGAAATAATAGAGAAGTGGTGAGATGTTGTAGATACTCATTACATCCACTGAAAACATAGTATAAAGCAACAAATTCTGTTAAAAGTAATGGAAGTATAACAGATGAAACAATTACAATGTAATAAGAAGTAATGTGAAGAAAGAGCCATAAAACAATTTCTAAGAAAGAAAGAAGGATGCTTTATGGAGAGAGATGGAAGCGATTGCCCAAAAGAAACCTTTGCATCTTGACTTTCCGCCTTCTTCCATCTCCATCTCTCCCTCCTTGACTCATCTCTTTTCAGAACTGGACACAGTCTCTTTGTTTTGATGTTGATTTTAGGCAGAGGGACTTCCCAGATGCTCTTCCAGTGTTTAGGGCAGTGGTTCCCAAAGTGGATGGCATTCATTTCTATGTTGTATTTATCTATAATGCCCCCAGAAGGAGGGGAAAGATCCAGGGGGCAGCGAGGGAAAAGGGGCTTCAGTCTTGGGTGTTTATCACACTATACTCTTATAGTGCTACTATTCCACTTCAACTGCTCTAGCTGCCTCCTGTTGCATTCTGGGATTTGCAGTTTTAAGGAGGGGTGGCCTTTAGGACCTTCGTGGGGATGAGGGTTTATTTAATTTGATTTTTATATTATGATACTCCATTTTTGTGACAGGTCCAAAAGGCACTGCGGAAATAATCCACTTTGAGACTGATTTAACTGCCTGGCTCAGTGACAGGGAATCTCTGACAAAGTAGGCTAAATGTCTCACAAAACTACAATTCCCAGAATTCCCTAGCATTGAGCAAGCACAGTCAAAGCAGCCTCCAACTGGATTATTCCTGCAGTGTCTTTTGGACCATAGTTACACAGAGTTTTAAACAATGTTCTGTATATATACCTTTATTTACACATTTTAGCTATGGTTATATCTTTGCTATCTCTGCTTTTTCACTAATATTAAGTACTATAAAGTTCAAAACACACTACAGAAAGAATCCAGTTTGAGACCATTTTAACTGCCCTGGTTGAATACTAGGAAATCCTGGGAACTGTTGTTCTGTCAGAGAGCGCTGGTGTCACAATGGACTACAATTCCCAGGATTCCCTAGCACTGAGCCAGGGCCAGTGTTGCCAACAAGCCT
>NW_024825455.1:0-1602 GCF_019175285.1 Sceloporus undulatus
CAGGAGGGGCTTCGCTTGGCGGGTTTCTGCATGGGAGGGGATTTTGGCTTTTGGGGATTCTGTTGCTTTGTCTTTGGGAGGGGTGTGGTTAGTCTCAGCTAAGAAGCTGAGTGAGGCACATGTCTGATTCTGGATCTATCAATAAAGTGCTGTTGATTATATCTATCAAGCTGACTTGTTGATTGTCTGGGATTCTGGGTGCTAACTCTGACAGTTAGCTGAGACTACTTATAATAACCATCATGGACCGGGAGGAAAGGGAGGACACTGCACCCTCCAAGGAGAGCCAAACGACCGAGACCACAGAGGACACTCGGACAGGGCCCGAGGAATCGGGGCCGTGCCGAAGGCGGTGAGGCAGCAGTTGCCACAGACCCCACTGGCACCTGGGCAGTGGTTTGGCCTGCCAGTGGCACCACCCCGAACGAAAGAGCGAAGGCGTGCGGCACGCTGGTCGGACTGGAACACAGGCTTCACGCAGCCACTGCAATTGCCTCCCGGGGAAGAACCCGACCTGGAAACGCAGATACAACAGCTGACGGGGGACATGGAGGGGGTCCAGGACACCCTGGCCACGATCCTAGTGGTCCTCCAACGGCTCACGGGTGAAGGAGGAGGGGGAGCAGGAGCAGAGGTGGGACCGGCCGCTGCCCCAGCCGTGGTGCTCCAGGGGGTCGGAGCTGGTGCGGGAGCTGGGGAGGAAGAGGCTGTGCCCCAAGGGTCCCCGCCAGCGGCACCCCCCCAGGACAGAGTGCAGGAGGCCCAAGCCACGAGGCTGGGAATCAAGTTTGATGGGGATCCCCAAACACTGCCTTACTTCCTATCGCAAGTGGCAGACCACATGGAGGAGTGGGGACCCACTTTCCCCAACGAGGCAGCCAAAGTAAAGTGCGTGGCTCGACACCTCAAGGGAGAGGCTGTGAACTGGCTGGTGCAGCTGTACGACTGCCAGGCCGCAGAGCTGAGAAGCCTGGCTGAGTTTATGAGAGCTTTAAGGGCCAGATTTGAAGATCCCTTTCGGGTTAGCATTGCCCTGGCTGACCTTAAGGCTCTGGATCAAGGGTCCAGATCAGTGTCTGAATATGCAATGGAGTTCAGGAGACTAGTGGCCCAAGTGCCTGACTGCACAGAGGGCATGAAGATTCAGTACTTTAAAGAGGGACTGCGTCCAGAGATTGTGAGATGGGCTCTCACTAGAGGCAACCCCCCCACCGCCATGGAGTGGATTAGATTGGCTGGAGAGGCGGAGGCCATTCAGCAGGAGATCAAGATGCTGTCTCAGAGGAGAGCAAAAGATCCCAAAGGGAAGGGAACCCGATCCTCAGCACCGAAAGCTAAAGGGCAAGGAAACCCCGTGGAGAGCGAGTGGGAGAGAAGGCGCAGGCTGGGCCTGTGTTTGAAGTGCGGCAATAAAGGCCACTTAATTGCAGCTTGTCCTGACCAAGGCCAGGAGAGGAAACCCAACCCCCAGCAGACCCCCCCGGGCAAAGCAGCGAGAGGGGGAAAAGGCAAGCCAGAGAAGAAAACCCCAACTGATCGCAGTCTGCAAGCAGCAGAGGAGGGGGAATCAGAAGTCTGGACAGATAGTGGAAGCTCGGAGCC
>NW_024825456.1:0-1602 GCF_019175285.1 Sceloporus undulatus
GATGTAGCACAATACTCTTAGCTAATTTATAATGAAGCACTGAAAGCCAGTGCCCCCTTCATCAACACAAACCAAAGCAGTTTCAACATAAACCAAGGTAGTTTATGATTCTCTTGAAAAGCAAAAAAATCCACCCCCAGAGAGCCAAATCTTTGCACTATCATTTGAAATACTAGGGTATTCAGAGCCCATTCATCTTGGTCCAGGCTCTGTCTGCTTAGCCAATAGCCCTGACAATTCAGTTTGCCCTTCTGGTTCTCCTCTCTGATTCATTAAAGCTGAGCCTCGACCCATATAGAAAATGAGATGCCAGAGTGTGAGTGAGAGAACATGTTCTTCCTTGCCTGTTTATGAAAACCCTGATGGTCATGGTGTCCATCCAGATCAATATATGCCCTGAATCTCTGAATGCAGCCTGAGGAGTGCCAAACGCATTGCTTGCAGCTCCAACCAGTTTATACTGTGTATTCTCTTGCTGGGAGACCACAAGGCCTTTACCATCTGCCCATTGTAATGCACACTCAAACCCCACAAACTGGCATCAGCTGTGACAACTATACTTCCTGGATTTCAATGAGCATCCCTTCCTGCAACAAGTTCATCAGCCACAAATGCAGAGAAAAGCTCCTCAATAGGGGAAATGTCAAGCTTAGCTGACACATCTGAGCAATCTCCTCCTGGCAGAGCAGAAGAAGCCACTGAAGTATCTTCTGACACACACATAGAAAGAAGCTATATTTTAAAAAAGCTAAAATTTTACAACGTCCCACTAAATACTTCTATCCTAGCCTTGTCCAACTTGATGCCCTTTATATGCTTGGGATCACAACTCCCATTAGTCCAGCCAGTGAGACACATATTCAAGGATAAAGCGAATTATAATCCAAAATGTATGGAGGTCAGAGGAAAACCATTACATACTGGAAGAATGTTGTTCCACTGTGTGATTCCCTTCTTTCTTGAGACAACAGCAATCTTTGCTTTTTTGGTTCCATCAGTGTCAGAAGGCAGATGACCCAATCTTAGTTCTCACACCACCTTACCTCCTCCCTGTGGTGCCAAGTATTCATCAGTATCTATCAAGCAGATGCACTCTCTCTGTTACGTTTACTTCAAACACCAGTTGGGTTTTATTGACAAAGTCACCTACAGGGAAGGAAAGGACGGGACACTGTCCCCTGCACTCCTCCAATTCTAAGCCTTCTTCCAGGGCATGCTTCAACCCCTTGTGCAACCCAATTTACAAGGCAAAACATGCTGGAACTATTCTGTCCATTCCTATTGTGAAACACTAGCCTTCTCTGTCTGTCACATGACTGAAACACATTGTACAGCAAAAGAAGCTCATGGTTCAATTTGAAGTAAAAAAAAATTCCACATAGGAAATATTTGCTGTTCTATAATATATAAATATTTAAATAAATCAGAACTGTGTGATTTTAGTGTAGCTGCAATTAAGCATTTGTTAATAGCAAAACAGGAATCCATCCTCTGTTAAACTTGGGTCCTGTTTTTAAAACATATTTTTCTACAAGGTTACACTTTTTTAAAATTACCTTGCTGGTGATAATGCATATAAAAGCCATTATTATTATAGACATA
>NW_024825457.1:0-1602 GCF_019175285.1 Sceloporus undulatus
GCAGCCCTAGTTAACAACCTGGTTGCAGCTCTTTCGGCCAACTGAAGTTTCTTTGTTTCAAAGATAGCCCCATGTAGAATTTATTACAGTAGCCTCAGTGGGACCAAGGCATGCATTTTCATGGCCACATCTGACTTCTCCAGGAATGGATGCAGTTGGTGCACTAGCTTTAACTGTGCAAATGCACTCCTGGTCATTACTGAAACCTATGCCTAGGCTCAGGGCTGAATCCAAGAGTACCCTCACACTATGAACCTATGTTTTCAGGAGGAGTCTAATCCCATCTAATGCAAGCTGAATCCCTATTCCCGGTTCCTGTCTTATCTGTATTAAGCTTCAATTGCTAATTCTCTTCCAGTGCATTACAGCTGCCAAGCACCAATTTAGCACAGGAACAGCTTCCTTGGAATTAGGTGGAAAGGAGTATTAGAGCTGGGTATCATCAGAATACTGGTGAACTTGACTCCAAAATTCCACATAACCTTTCCCAGTTGTTTTGTGTAGATGTTAAAAAGCATAGGTGACAAGACTGTTGGCCAAAGAGTCAGGCAGAAAACCCCCAGCACCACCCCCTTTTTTTTCAGGTCCAGCCTCAATAGGCATATTGGGGAAAGCCTTGTTGTAAAGAGGCATTGATCACTCTTCTTACCCTCTCAGCCAATCCGCCTCTGGCCTATTTAATAAGCCATGAAGAGCAAGTGTTTAGTATACATGTGGTGAATTTTGCCTCTCCAAGGAACATGTCCATATCCTCCAAGCTGCAAAAATTGAAAGTATCCATTAAAAAACACTGGGCAATAAAGGTCAAGCTTACATGCACCTGACCTGTATTAACTCTGGTGTCCAAGTCATAGTGAATCTGAGCAACTGTATCTGCAACATGGTGGCCAAATTCTTCACAGCAGGCTGTTCAGCAACTTACGTTTTCCTTTAGTTTCCTGACCACTCAAAACAGCTCATCTGAATTTTGTTGTGATGATGCAACAGTGGCAACCAAAAAGTTGTTTTGGCATAGGCCTTAAGGTAAACTTTAGACCATTTTCAGTCAAACTGAAGTCTGTTTTATTCATTTCATGCATCTTTACCTGATAACATCCACTGCCTCCAACTATTACCATCATCTTACCCTTTTATAGTCTAGATCAGGATGGGCAAAGTGCAGTCCTCCAGATGTTGTCCGAAAGCAACTCCCAGCATTCCTCGCCTTTGCCTATGCTGTCTAGGACTGATGGGAATTGCTGTCCAACAACATTTGGTGAGCCATACTTTGAGCACTACTTCGGAAGAGAGTTGGGCATTAGACATGAGCTTCATGGACAAGGAAATGTATTTAAAGTTGAATCAAACATACTATTTAATATTATTTCTAATGCCAGATTAATTATTACTTTGCAATTTGGACATTAAGCATGGCTTTTGTTCAGTGCTTATTTCCTATCAGTAGATTCATAAAATGTTAGCATCAGGAAATTGTTTATCAAGCTGTGGTACTTTATTTCCCTAATTAATGCTAGTATCCAGTTTTCCTTTTCCTCATTCCTTCCTAATTTGTACTCAAATCTTAGTTTAAAGCTTTTAACCAGAAACCTCCTTGCAGTCAAA
>NW_024825458.1:0-1602 GCF_019175285.1 Sceloporus undulatus
GACAGGAAAAGAGATTTCCTATTCCCCACCACCACTCCCTTCTCCTTTTGTGTCGTGTCTTTTTAGATTGTAAGCCTCAGGGCAGGGAACTGTCTGACTAAAAGATTGTATGTACAGTGCTGTGTAAATTTACAACGCTTTATAAATAAAGGTTAATAATAATAATAATAATAATAATAACAACAACCTAAACATTAAGAACTTTCTGACAGAGCTATTCGACAGAGGAACACACTCCCTGAGAGTGTAGTGGAGACTCCTTTGGAGGTTTTAAACACAGGCTGGATGCCCATCTATCAGGAGTGTTTTCATTGTGTATTCCTGCATGACAGGGGTTGGTCTGAATGGCCCTTGTGGTCTCTTCCAGCTCTATGATCCTATGCTTCTCTCTCTCTCTCTCTCTCTCTCTCTCTTTTTCTCCCCAACTTGGGGTGGGGAATATGTACTTTAAAAAGCCTTCATTGACTGCTTTTTCTCCTCTTAAGATATTTATATACAAGCATCCCTCAGTCAACAAAGCCTCTGAGAAAGAAAAGTCACCTAACCACATTTATGCATTCCTCCCTGGCTAGACCTGGTCCAAGACATTTGGTTGAGTGAGGTGGAGTAGAAAATGGTGCCTCTTGCTCATCTGTGGCAAGGTATTTGGTTATATGGGACAGAAAACCTTACAGTTAGGACTACCTAAGGGGTGTGTGAGGTCTGGGTCAACAAGGATTTGGGGGTCCTGCTACTATCCCTTACAGTAGGGTTGGGCAACTGTGGGAGGCTACGGGGGTGCCTTAGCCACTAATTTGATATATGGTGCTGGAAAAGAGTTCTGACAATACCATGGATGGCCAAAAAGATAACAGATCAAACCTGAACTCTCCCTGGAAGCCAAGATGACTAAACTGAGGCTATTGTACTTCAGCCACATCATGAGTTGACTCACTAAAAAGATGATAATGCTAGGAAAGATGGAGACAAGTAACAAGAGAGGAAGGCCAGATGGTTAGACTCAATCAGAGAAGCCACAGGCCTGATCCTGCAAGACCTAAGCAGTGCAGTTGAGAAGGGCTTCAAGGTGCTTTATTCACAGGATCACCAAGAGACAAAGTCAACTTGAATGTAGTTTATGATGACGTAAGGGGCAAGCAAAGAGGTCTCTTTCAAGCTGTCTTCAGCTCTCTGAAGAAACCATCATCTGTCCCCAGCTGTGAAATTTCATTTGCTGCCTGCCAAGATGCAACAGCTTTTGGGACACATCAACAGTCTCTTCTATTTCATTTTTCAAACAAATCCTTTGTAATCAATAGTGAATATACCAGCATATCTAAGTCAAAGTTAAAAGATAAATTGATTTCAACAAGTCACTGCTTAAGCCTTGGATTCCACTGCCCTTTAGAAGTGTTGAAATACAAAACCACATTAAGACCATCTCAAGTCCAACTCTACTACAGAGCTCAGAATGTTTTTAGGTTTTTTTAAAAATGAATTTATTGTGTAGCTTTTTGCAAAGCTGCCAAAGGAAATTAACTGTCAATGAACATTATCACAAATAATTAGCAATCCTTTCCATTGCTCATTCCATTTCTTGTAACTTTTCTGTAACTTTTGGGG
>NW_024825459.1:0-1602 GCF_019175285.1 Sceloporus undulatus
AGAAATCCCAGTCAAGGATGCTTTTAGTTTTTTAGGTTTTTAAGTGGGGCCACAATGTCCCATTTGTGGCTCCTCTGGAGCTGCAAGAGACCACATTGAACCCTCACTACTGCCATTTTGAATTTCTAGAAGTGGCAATGCATCACTTCTAGTTGGCCTTTGAACTATTCTCTCTCTCTCTTTCTCTCTTTCTCTCTTTTGGGGATCCCTCACCAACAGAATGGGACAAACCCACAAATGGGATTTTAGAAATATGTTTGAGATTTTTTTTACTGTTTTTCTTTGGGGGGGGGGGTCAGTGGAGGTCCCAGCCTGTGGGTCACATAATTCCTATCTCTTCTTTGCAATTATGAAACTACAATCCTTTATCTAAACACTGTCATTTCCTGCTCTATAAAATGATTTGACAGCACAACCTTCATAGCCTTATTTCAATTTGAAGCCAAAACATGAATAAACATAGGGAGATGGCCACTTTAGTTTCCGCACAGTTTACGATGGCCTTTGCCAGGAATGCCTGTTGGCTTTTGCCAGCAAATAAAGGATGGGAGAATAAATGCTTTGGTGGATTGGAGGTGAGCCCTGACAGATGGGCCTGGTCATGTCAAGTTTCCATGGAACTGGTGGTAGCAGGCACATTTAGCAAAAACATTAAGAGCTGCACACTGGTTTTATTAGTTTCATGGGAGAAGCTCTTCCAGGCACAAAGGAGCTTATTGCACGGAGCTTTTAAACCACTGTTAGACCAGGAAAAAGTGGATTTGGTGATACTGCTCACACAACGCTGCGTCCAACTCGTAGCTGCTCTGTCCTCGACCTGTTGCTGTTGCATCCCTTTTTATTAACAAGGGTGCAAAACATCACCACCAGGGCATTTCCAATATTGGCGGTCATGTGGTGTCAGATTCCCCTCTTCTTCCCCTGTCTTCCCTTCCCCTTGCTATTCCCAAGCAGCCTGTTCCCTTTTACTATTATTCAGATGGAATTGCATGCAAAGAATGAAATAAAAATAAAATAAAATAAAATAAACAAAAGGCATGCCGGGAAAGGCATTGGGCAGAGAAGCAGGGTTAGTGGAGAGTCAGAAAGAGAGTATGATGGCAACCCCAGCCAAGCAATTGAGAAGATGTACGGTGATGGCTGCTCTGTAAGCAGTATGTTTGCATTTTTTAAAAACAGATGCCATTGCAAAGAGAGGGTGGCTGGCATGGTAATGTCCTAACGTTCTGTAGGATCTTGCAGGCTGAAGGTTTTAAAAACGGGCAGTTAAACAGAGTAACTCTAAGTGATAATGATGTAGGACAAGCTGATTTTTTTCAGCAAAAACAATTATTTCTTTATTAAAAAGATAGAAAAAAATAGCAGTAGAAACCAACAGAAGAGTGTACAGTCTATGCAAGCTGTTTATGAAAGTAAAAGAAGGAGGAATGGCATTGGAACTAAAAATCTTTTTCCTAACTAATCGAAGGAGGGTGTAGCTAAAGTTGAGGGACTACAGGCTAAAATACACACATGGATTTTCTCACCCTTGAATGTGAAGAGGAGTCTAGGGCAGCATCTGCACTGCAGAAATAATCTGCTTAGACACTACTTTAATTGCCA
>NW_024825460.1:0-1601 GCF_019175285.1 Sceloporus undulatus
TCCCCTGTGAATTGGGAGGGACAAGTGTATTCATTTTCATTTAAAATGGAAATCTCACGTACAACACCTCTGATGGGGGGCTCTTCTATCAGCCTTTCACGGGACGTATCTGCAGAACAGGAAAAGATATAGATTAAGCCAGGAGGATCTCCTAATAAGCCGGCATGTTATTCTTTCCTAGGATACTGACTATTCTTATTCCACATTTATTAATTCCAAAACCTATTCTACCCAAAACATTGGCCAAGACTCTGTATCTGGAAGGAGCTATTCAAGGTGCTGAATGTGGTAGTTTGGTTTGGTTTGGCTTAGTTTGGTTTGAAATTCAAAGCCATAGCCAGAGTTTGTTGTGGCACCAGAGCTCTCTGACAGGGAAGGCTAAATTATTTCACAGAACTACAGATCCCAGAATCCCACTGCATTGAGCCTGGAAGTTAAAACGGTGTCAAATTGCATTCATTGTGCAGTGCACATTAGACTCAAGTTGTTGAACCTATTTAGTAGATTGTTGTTGTGTGCGTCCCTGTCATTTTTTTCCTTATGGCAACTCTAGACTGTTAACACCCAAACTTGCCCCCCAACCAAACCTACCTTTTCAGCTTGACAGTGCCCTAACCAAAGGGTCTCCAAAGTGCCCTAACCAAAGGGTCTCCAAAGTGCTGCAGATTGAGATGCTGGGAAATAATATCTGTATTGCTCTTCTGGTCGTGGGCACATTAAAAGGAGCAATTGTGGCAGGTCCTTTCCAGCTGCCTGTTCTCAATACACCCCACAACAGGGAGATTGCTGCGGCCATCATTTCCCAACATCCCACAGATCTGCAGCATCTCACAAACCCTTTGTATGGGATGCTAGCTGACTGAAAGGTAGGAGTTTTTTGAGCAGGAGTGGCAT
Organism: Sceloporus undulatus; assembly: GCF_019175285.1. Classification (NCBI taxonomy): domain Eukaryota; kingdom Metazoa; phylum Chordata; class Lepidosauria; order Squamata; family Phrynosomatidae; genus Sceloporus; species Sceloporus undulatus. The sequence continues at coordinate 895 of NW_024825460.1, forward strand.
CATGAAATATAGCTATGACAACAGAGCTCCATTATGGTAGTTATGTCTAATGATACAGAATCTCAGCCATTATTATTGCCTGGCATCCTCTGCTGCATTGACAAATTCATAACCTAAAGTCATGGAACCGTAATGGCTCCATATTCATCAAATGCTTCTGAAATAGTAGACTTAGTCTGCAAAAGCTCATGCTGCCAATGTCTTTCTTTCAATTAGTCTCAAAGGTGCTGCAAGATCTCTCTACATACTGGATGCACATTCAGCTGTGCTACGTATTCACAGTCGTGGTCCTACAATGGCTGCATCTGCACTACAAAGCAGGTTGGCAATGCTTTAATTGATGTAGCAATTAAATTAGCAATGTAATTGTCAATTGCTTACTGCATAGACTCTAGACATTGAGGTCAAAAATTGACCCATACAACTTAAGTTGACTTATCCATGGGTCAATGTAAGTACTGTATCCTAACTCTTATTTAAAAGAAGGAACCATCCCCTGGTGAAAAGCAAGAGTATAATCTGTCCTGGAAGCACCAGCACTCTCTACTCTCTCATCCATCCAGCCTTAAGACTAAGCACAAAGAGTTATGTCTTCTGGAATGTTGTAGGTTATTTGACATTGTTTTGCTTTGCTTCATCCTTTAGATCCTTTTCTATATGCCCATGGGTCATATCAAAATCCATAATTTTGGTCCAAAACCTGTCCT
>NW_024825461.1:0-1601 GCF_019175285.1 Sceloporus undulatus
TCTGTTCTGTTATTCAAACTCTGATCTGTGCTGTTTGGTTAATCACCGCACCGCCATTTCCAGAGGCTGACATGCACTCCCAGCCGGCTGAGACCATCTTGCAATGCAATGAAGGCTCTGAGACTATGTTCTACCTTGTCCTGAGTTACATGTGGCTCTTGGCTTTCATCAGCTTCACAGTGGCTTTCTTCGCCAGGAAGCTGCCTGACAGTTTCAATGAAGCCAAGCTGATCACCTTCAGCATGTTGGTCTTTTGCAGTGTTTGGGTTTCCTTTGTCCCAAGTTATCTGAGCACCAAAGGGATAAATATGGTGGCTGTGGAAGTCTTCTCCATCTTGGTTTCCAGTTTTGCATTACTGGCTTGCATCTTCTTCCCGAAATGCTACATGATTCTATTCAGGCCTGATCTAAATGTAAAAGAACAGTTAGTAAAGAAGAAACATTGATATTTATTCCATCTTATTATTTATGCATAATAATCTCATTTTATATATCCACATATAAAAGGGAATGCTAATGGTCTCTTCCAACTCTTTGATTCCATCATTCTATAAAATTGTTTATTGACTTCAAAATTTATAACCATATACAAATCAAAGGACTAGTCATGTTTTATGGAAAATCAGGATGCAAAGAGATCTTGTAAGTTGTAGCACCTTTGAGACTAACTGAAAAAAAGAAGCTTGTAACATGAACTTTCATAGACTTGAGTCTACTTCCTCAGATAGATTGGGTCCATTGGCTGAAGAACAACGGCTGGCTCCCATGTGTTAAGACTACTATCATATTCTTTCCTTTTTATGCTGAAGGTGAGAAAAAAAATATTTTGCCAAATTCCTAAGGTAATTTAGTTTGAGAGACCCAATAAGTATAGAAGGAGACACTGTGATATCGGATCGTTTTTGATAGAACTGGTGCTTTAGTTTATTTCACTGAACAAGCAGTTTGATGATATTCTTAGCATTTGACATTCTTTACTCTGAAAACCTTGATGATATCCTAACATGAAAATTTAAAACAGTAGAGTGGAGGAAATTAATTTTATAGCCTGTCTGCCTCAATTTCTCTGTCTCCCTTGTCACTTGTGAGATAAGAAGACACAAAGCTTCAATTTAACTCCTATGGAAACATAATTCCTTTCCCATCTTAATGTGACCAAGAAAAGCTGACGCTGTACTACAAAATGATGGAAGGCCCTAATGCTGCCTTCAAGAAAGTTTGTCTTGGGGCTAGCTGATGCTTAAAAGCCCTCTATTTCTGCGTCCAAACTTTGATGTCATGGTGTCACTCTGCCACAATGTATTTCTCCTTCTTGGCCTCCAATCCATGCCAATCCATGCCAAGGCTGGCAAAGTCAGGCCCTTCCTGCAGCTGAGCAATCAATGGAGATTATCACACCATCGTTTGCACGGAACCGTTTTTTCTTTTCTTTGCAAGGTACAGGAGAAGCCCAGGTTGGTTACCGGATGCCTGGTGCCTGGGCACAAGTGTGTGAGATAAAATCCGACTGTTGAAGGAAAATACTCTTTTTTCAAAAAGTTTAATGAAGAATTGATGCTAATTGACAAGGGGAATTTATTAGTGGTTGGAGACTTTAATGG
>NW_024825462.1:0-1601 GCF_019175285.1 Sceloporus undulatus
AGGGACACCCCTTTTCAGGCTGCGGGGAAGCGGTGTTTTGCTGCTTCCCCGCAGCCTGAAAAGTGGTGGATCGGGGCCTCAGTGGCTGCCGTTCTGGCAACTCAGGCCCCGATCCGGCGGGGAAAGGGGCGGGTGCACCCCACCTCAAAGAGGCGGTCTGTAACCCGCCTTAGATAATGTTTTCAGAGGATGGCAGTGGCAAACCCCCTCTGAAAAAACTTGCCAAGAAAACCCCATGATAGGTTTGCTGAAAGTCAGAAACGACTTGAAGGCACACAACAACAAAATAAATTCACCATTTTCTCTAAATTAACTAATTTTTAGGACAAGTATATGTACATTTATTCAGCCATAAGCTTATTTGGTCCAATAGGCTTACTTACAAGTACGTAGATGTATATTGAGTTGTAGCTCAAGCATCTCAATGGCCATTTTACCTCAGCTGCCATTTTATCATCCTGCTTGTAGTCACAAACTTCATGATAGATTTCAACATCTATAAAAATAATGACTTGAAAAACTCCTCTCCCGACAGACAATCTCCACTAACTATTATTTTTTATATAAAGCAACAGTTCTATTGCTTCCTTGCATTCCTGTTTCTATGGTAATTCTGTGGCATGTTAATGTGAGTTTTGAGATTATATGCTTTTCCCCCTGTACATAACAGAAGAACACTTAATTGTGTAACATGTCTCTTATTTTGTACCTCTGTCTGGAAGACGAGAAATATCAAAGTTGATGTCTTTTGTAGCTAACTGGCAATGCAATTTGTGTCTATAGATAGGTGTTTTAAAATACTTTTTCCAGGTTTAAACTATTGGCACCTGTTCACACACATGGTAGCCATTCTAAATTTGTTGAAACAAATGTGTCTGACATGGCTTATTTTGTAACAGCTATAAACCAATGACCAGTCATAATCCTATTAGATTCATTTACAAAATGGCTTTAAAGACCCCTGAGTCTTCCAACTTCAGGACATTATCCCAACCCTTTTTGTCTAACCCAATTTGATCTTCAACATAGTCATTCTAAAGTGGGAAGGTGCAGAGAGAGAGATGTTAGGGATATATATTGCTATTTTTACTTCAGATGAAGTGAAGCAACAAATAATTCTAGCACTGCTATTCCCTCTGAGAGAAAGGTTCAAAACACACTGCGAAATAATCCAGTTTGAGACCACTTTAAAGGCCCTGGTTTAAGGCTAGGGAATCCTGGGAACTCTAGTTCTGTGAGACATTTTGCCCTTCTCTGTCAGACAGCTCTAGTGCCACAATAAATTGAAATCCCCAGGATTCCCTAGCACTGTGCCAGGACCATTAAAGCAGTCTCGAACTGGATTATTTCTGTTTTGGATGAAGGTCTGTGAAAACCATACAGTTTCTAAGACTATTTGCAATTCAAGACTTATTCTGCACATAATAGTTTGCATACAGTGCACAAATCATGGCAATATGAAGTTTCACCCCATAGTTATCTGGGGCCTATACTTTAGCAAACCACTGAAGTTGGAATTGATACGATCTCATGTTTCATCATATATCTCACAGTGCTTTGGGAAGTCTGGTTAAAAATGAGCAATAGGGTGAATGTGTGTG
>NW_024825463.1:0-704 GCF_019175285.1 Sceloporus undulatus
GGGGGGGGGTGGCAGAGGAGGAGAAGAGCAGGAGGAGGAGGAAGGAAGAGATGGTAGAGGTGGTAGCATGGCAACAGGAAAGAGGAGGAAGAGGAAGGGACCGAGGTGCTGGTGGGAAGAGGAGGGGGTGGGGGGGAAGGAGAAAGAGGCAGCTCCTCCAAAGTGCCATTGTCCCCAATGGTGGTGAGGCTGTGTGGCCACACCACCATTGAGGTCAATGAGACTTGAGCATCCACGGATTTTGGCATCCGCAGGGGGATCTGGAATGGATCCCCCACGGACACCGAGGGCCCACTGTATCTCACCATAGGATCTGATGAAACAGGGTAATATGTTGGATGACAAAGGCCTTGTTTTCCTCACCTTCACATGGTAATATACATTGTTCCAATAATAACAATGTCTCAAAAAACTAAAGTTTCTGTGTTTCTACAAAGAATATGAATAAATATATAGATGGTCATAGATGGTTGTTAAACTATTTTAATTGTTTCTGTAGTTATATGGATTTTATTATTTAATTTTGCATTGAAGGGAAGGCGGGTCGAAGGGGTTGGGAGTTGGGGGATTGTTTCTCTTGTCATTATTTTCTGTATTTGTTTCAATTCTGGTTGTTATCCGCCTCAATTCTCAAAAGGGAGAGGCAGGATACAAATAATAATAATAATAATAATAATAATAATAATAATAATAATAATAATAAT
>NW_024825463.1:714-1601 GCF_019175285.1 Sceloporus undulatus
GTCAAGAGCCTACATTGAAGAGATGGAGTGTAAATTTACAATCACAGAATTACATGGCAGTTGTGCAATGCCACAATACTAATGAATTGCAACACTGCAGAATTGTACAATGACATGTGCAGACACATCTGCATATGCAGTGCTGAATGTGGAGCCATGCATAATGCTCAACCATGTGCAATGTGAATCATGCACAATGTACATGCACAGCCACAGTCCCTTTCAGTGTAGAAATTATAAAACTATAATTCCATTCTAACTGCGATTTTACTTTAACTGCCATCCTATGGAATCAGGTGGGTTTTGTTTATTTGTTTTGTTTTTGTTTTTTGACAGAGGTGCTGTTTGGTGAAAGACTAGAGCTCTCTGGTTGAGAACATTAAATACCCCTCTCTCTAGAGGAAATCCCAGAATTTCAAAAGATGTTGCCATGCTAGTTAAAGTGGGATTAGTGATTTAACTGCATACTATGAAAATATCCCATGTGCAACCATGTGAACTGATGCTGTATGTGCTACTACAACCTTTATCTGAATATGTTGGGTTTTTTTTATCAGACAAACATTTTCAACCACTTCGCATAGAGGATCTTACACATGTTTGAGATACTAAGAGGATTCTGGAGAGACATTTAGAAAATTAAAAAAAAACAAACAGTAATGGTAGGATGAAAATGAAGCAGTCTTTTCAGCACTGTTGGACTGAAACTCCTAGAAGCCCTAGGCAACACAGTCAATGGTGAGGAATCCTGGAGATTGCAGAAACACCTGGAGGGCTGCATGAACTCCATTCCTAGGTTTAATTTCCCCCTTCCCCAGCTTAAAAGATGTGTACAAGATGTGCAAAAGTTTAGGATGTCTGCAAAACATATCACTGTCCTTCATATG
>NW_024825464.1:0-1601 GCF_019175285.1 Sceloporus undulatus
ATATTTTTTTAAAAAATTCTCCTCAAAGTTTCTCTGACCGAGGAGAAAAACATGGGTTTCTCCAATCACTATGTATAAGTGTCCTGTCATAAACAGTAAAAATATTAGGGTTTGATTACTAGAGTTAAAGTAGGAGTTATAGTTGTAGTTCATAGTAAGTAGTGTAGAGTGATGGGTTATAGAAAGCATGTAGTGGGAAATGTTAGAAAGACAGATGATTAAGGAGGGCGTTTGGAAAGAGGGATGGGGTTGCAGCTGGAGACTGGTTATGAAGGAGGAGTGAAGCTAGCTTGGGAACTCCTCTCTTCAAGGTGAGGCTTTCTGGGAGAAGGTATCTATGCAACCTCCGTTTGTGTTGCTTTAGCTTGGGAATTGGGGGCTGGCTTAGGGAGGGGTTGAGCAAGTTCCTTTGGACTTCAGACTTTGCAAAAAGGTGTTAATCAATGTTTCTGCCTGGATTCATCAATAAAGCTTCTTTTGTTTCAAATGAGTTTGATTTTTTGAGCATAGGACTGAATGTAGATCTCACATTGCAAATTCAGGCTGATGCCCCTTGCCTGAGAGATTGAGACTGTCCCATTGTGACCTCAGTCTGCTGCTCCTTACCTGAAGGACTGAGACAGGACTATCGTGATCTCACCCTGAGGTTCCTTGCCTGAAAGACTGAGATGGGACTATTATGACTTCAGGCTCATGCTCTTTACCAGAAGCATTGAGACTGTCCAAATTGTGATCTCAGGCTGATGCTCCTTGCATGAAGGATTGAGACAGGACTATTGTGACTTCGCAAAGATGCTTCATACCTGGAGCATTGATACTGGCCCATTACGACCTCAGGCTGACGCTCACTACCTGAGAGATTGAGACTGGCGCAGTGTGACTTAAGTCTGATGCTCCTTGCCTGAACGATACAGACTGTCATATTGTGACCTCAGGCTGATGCTCCTTTACTGATGGATTGAGACCAAACTATTGTTAGTTCAGGAATATGTTCTTTCCTGAAGGATCAAGACTGTCCCATGGTGATCTCAGGCTAATGCTCCTTGCCTGAAGCATTGAGACTGTGCATTCAAGCTGATGCTCCTGGGTTGAAGGATTTAGACTATCCCATTGTGACTTCAGGCTGATGCTTCTTTCCTGAAAGACTGGGGATGGCTCATTGTGACCTCAGGCTGATTCTTGTTGCCTGAGAGATTGTGACTCCAGGCTGCTCCTTCCTTACCTGAACACATGAGACTGGCCCATTGCAATCTCAGACTGATGCTCCTTTTCTGAAGGACTGACACTAACTCATTGTGACTTTGGGCTGATGTTCCTTCCCTGAAAGATTGAGATGGGCTTATTGACTTCAGGCAGGTGTTCCTTACCTGAAGGATTGAGCCTGGCCCATAGCGACCAAAGGGTTATGATCCTTGTCTGAAGCATTGAGGCTGTCCCATTGTGATCTCAGCCTGAGGCACCTTTCCTGAAGGATTGTGACGGGACTATTATGAGTTCAGACTGATGCTCCTTGCCTGAAGCACTGAGATTGTCCCATTGTGATCTCAAAGCCATCCAGTCCAACCTCCTTCTGCCATGAAGGAAATCTCAATCAAAGCATA
>NW_024825465.1:0-1601 GCF_019175285.1 Sceloporus undulatus
AGCTCCCCCTCTGGAAAGTGGGAGAGACCTGGAAGGGACATGAAATGGGAAGAGAGGAAAAGGGGGGAGATGCTGAGGGGGGGTCTCTCATGTCCTGGAGTTTGCACCCATTGCTCCGTCTCCCAGTCTCCTCCGCTGGGAGGAAGGGAGTGTGTGGAATTCTGGGAGAGGCTGGCAGTTGGCTTGGAGCCTGAATAGGGTTCTAGAAGGCTGGTGGCTTTGACTGTTGGCTGCTTAGGAAGAAGGGCTCATCTGGATTTCCCTGGCAGTGAAGGAAAGATGGGTGCCTCAATGAGGAGCTCCCAAATTTGCTTCCTATGTGATGATGAATGAAATGCCCCCAGGTTGGAGTCAATGATGGGGGGCTGGAGGGTCTTCTGTAGGGAGGCAGCCTTGGGGGCTGGAAGCAAGGAAGCCCCCCTCTTCCTCCCCTCTTCTCCGGCTGCCAGGCCTCCTCTCCTCTCTTGGGAGCCTCTGTGGGGCCATGAGATTTTGGAGAGGGATCCAAGAGAATCAAAGGGAGGCTGGGACCAAACAACCTCAGAATATGATCAAGATTGCAAGGTTCTTCCTGAGGAAGGAGAGGCAAACTAGGAGAGGCTGCAGCTGTTTGCTTTTGCCTGAGCCTCTGAGAAGGGCCCCTCTTCTCCTTTCTCCTCAGCTGTCTTCTTGGAGGGCAGACTGCCTTTACGTTTTGGACTCAGATTGCAGCAATGGCAGTGAGCTCAAGAGAAGGGAGAAATGGCAGGAGGAGAAAAGAAGGAACCAGGAAATTTGAAAAGCAGCTGAGAAGGTGGGAGGGCAGAGGATGCATCAGGGGGAATGTCCCTTCCAAACTGGGAGAGTTGGAGGGCATGCAGAAGGAGCTGGGCCTGGAAATGGAGGAGGATTAGGGGGCTTGAAGAATGACCTCCGTGGATGAGAAAGTTGTGCCTAGTCCATGAAATGTAATGCCCCAGTGAAATGGTGTCCATAATATAGGAGCCAGTGTGGCATATTGGTTTGAGCATAGCTGAACTATGTGTCTGGAGATCAGATTTGGAATCCCAGCTCCGCCATGGAAAACCATTGGGTGACCTTGGGCAAGTCACACTCTCTCAGCCTCAGGGAAAGGCAATAGGAAAGCTATTCTGAAGATATTTGCCAAGGAAAACCCTGTGATAGGTCTGCCTTAGGGTCACCATAAATTCAAAACGACTTTGAGACACACAATAATAACAACAACAAAAGCAACGTCTATTATATAAAATGGCAAAACCAAGAATTGCTCTTGGAATTTACATTATTTTTCTATATTTTCAAGCCTTGAATGGTTCAATCCACAGGTAAAGAAATCTGTAGATAGAGATGGCTATCGTCATCATCATCATCATCATCATCATCATGAAAAAGTAGAGGGTATTCTTTATCAAATTTGTACCAGGAGGGCGACTAAAATGGTGAAGCGTCTGGAAATCAAGACTTAACAAGGCTACAGGCCTCTTCCCCCACAAAAAACTCTAATGCACCCCTGAAAGGAGCTCCTCCCTCTCACTTCTTCTTTTTGTGGAAAGCCCCTTCTCCCCCCCCCCCCCCATATCCCTCTCTCTTCTCCTCACAAC
>NW_024825466.1:0-1601 GCF_019175285.1 Sceloporus undulatus
CAGGGAGCAGATGATGCCCAGTCTAAATTGAGCCTTTACATCTTTCTTGGGCCTGCCTCTCACTTCCAGGCTGTACTTTTTTGCTGCATAGCCTCCAAGGACAGTTCATTCTCTTCAAACATGACTCAAAATTCTGCCTTACTAAAAGAACCCAAAGGTCTATCCAAAGAGTCAAGGACTGAATAGCTGGGAAGCACAGAAGGATGTTGCATTGTGTGCAACCCTGCTGAAGTGGCAAAGGCTGCTAGATAGACCTTTAGCCTAATTCAGGGGAATCCTTCTTGTATTCCATCCTCCCTCCCCCTGCTGTTTTTTCTACTGGAAGATGAAGATCTGTCTGTTTGCTCTGTCTTTTGAGTGTTGGCTATCTATTGCAGAACATATTTTATGTTCATTATTATATTTTAACATTCTTCTAAAACTATTTTAAATTAATGCTGTTCAGAAGTTTGTTTACTTCTGAATTATCCACTGTTTTAACTCAAATAGTTAGCAACCTTGGGTCCCATATTGGGAGAAAGATTGGATATAAATTCAATAAATAGATAACTATTCTTAAACTAGTGAAGTATAAGCACATTATAATAATTAAATGGACAATGTTCTTTTATAGAATAACTTTCCTGGGCATCCCTCTGTAGGCATCTGAAGATGTGGGCTTATAGCCACAAAAACATGTGCTAAAATAAAGACCAGCTTGGCTTACAGGTGCTGCTATATTCCTTCTTTGTGTTCCTCCTGCTTCCTCCTTTTTATGCTGCAAAGAGGGTAACACAGCTACTTCTTTGAGAACTTTTGCAAGAAAAAAAATCTTTTTTACAAATTGTGATTCCATTTTTTTTTTAGCAATCATCTGCCTTTTCCCATATTTAAAATTGATTTTCTGTATATTTTATGCATAGAAAAACTAATACTCTAAGGCCTAAATTCTATTGTTAGTCATAGTTAGAGTCACTGAAACAATTCAGCTTACCTACATGTTGAGACATCAGTCAACAACTCATTGAATGGGTCTACACTATTTTGGACTATCTAACAGGATACCAGCCTCAGTTTTGTTGGCTTGTTGCTAGTTCTTCGATTACTGACTTAAATTTAAAACTTGGTGTTTCATTTCTTTCTGCAGAAACAAGACCAGGAGCACACTGTGGCACAGACAATGAATTACAAATATAAAAAATTAGAATAAAGCTAAAGAAGAACAGTAAACCAGCCATCTTGTCAAAATACAATGTGAACAATACATCCCTGTAGAATTTAAAGATAATGTAAAAAATAGATTTGCACTATTAAGCCTAATTGACCAGGAGCCAGAAGAACTTTGTACTGAAGCTAGGGACATTGTCAAGGAGAAATGCAAAAAGATGCTAAATTCTACAACACAGATGTTTATCATATAAGAAGCAGGAAATTCCAGATGTCCAGCCTAGTTCAGGAATGGAGGAAGCACTAGAAATCATATTGCAAATAAAATTATGACAAAATCTTTGAATGTATAGATTATGAAAAACTATGGATCACTCTTAAAGATATGAGTGTGCCCCAACATTTGATTGTCCTGAAGTGTAACCTGTACTCAGGACAAGAGGCTACTGTTAGGA
>NW_024825467.1:0-1601 GCF_019175285.1 Sceloporus undulatus
CCCCCCCCTCGGAAATTACACAGACTCACAGGCGAGTGGGGATGGGTATTTTCCGAATTACTCTTTGCCATATAAATTTTGGGGTGTGAATATTTGGGGAGGGCATCCTATTGGGGGAAGCATCTCGGTTGTAAGGCCTGTCTGAAGGGATAGGGACTATTCGGGGCGCACACACACACATGTCAATAAGCATATAAGGCAATAACACATGAGGAAATATAGCCATAGGGAAAAAGCCTACAATAGGCAGAAAGCAAAGCAATAGACAATCAATATGCAGTATGAAAAAAACAACAACTGATAGAAATGAGTCCAACGACTGAAAAGGGCAAATGAATGTGACATGAGTCCAAACAGTTGGTGATTTATACATGGAATAACAGAGTCCATGTTAGGTTTTGTCCAGCGGGAGCCAGATGGCTCAGTATGGATATGAGAATGTGGGCATGAGGTATAGCTGTCCTGTAAGAAACAGTTTGGACTTTTATCTGGAACAGATATGAATGTCTTTATGATATGCCTGAGAACGCGGGCACATTGATGTATCTTATTGAGTAGTAAGGTCGGTGGATGGCCTGCAAGAAACAATTTCTTTGCAGACAATGTCCATTTAGCTAAGGATGAGCCATGGATCCTGTAGGTGAGCATTGGTCATAGTGAAGTGGGCTACTGTCCATGAGATGGCAGTTTACGTCCAGTGACAGATGGTCCCTCTGGCAGGACCTCTGGCTGTCTAGCCCAAGTTCCTTTGGATAGACCGCATCAAGGAGCGGGCGGTGGCGGGTGTGTGAGAGCTGTCATCGGGGGCCGGCGGTAATGTGGAGGGCCATCTGGATCGGGAATGAAGAGCGAGAGCACCGGCCGGGTCTTAGGCGCGCCTCTGGAGGACACCGTGCGGGGTTGTTGGTGTGGGAGTCTTTGTCCTGGAAGGGGACATCTGAGGCTGGGGGGCGGTGTGGCACACCTTGTGCCATGGCGTCGGTGGGACAGCGGTGGTGGGGTCTGGTCTGGTCCCGGAACGCGTAGGGGGCTTACCTTCCCCATGACAGAAGGACTGGGAATCATGCAGGGAAGGGTAGAGTCCTGGATTGGTTAGTTTGGGTCACGTGGGCGGAAAAGGGAGCGATGATTGGCTAGCCCAAGTTTGGGCAATGAAGCCGACGGGGCCATGAGAAAGAGGGTTTTAGCATGCTGGGAAAATATGCAAATTAGGTCTTAATTTTGGGCTATTGGTGCCTTTAATAGCTCAATTAGCCATCTGTCGGCTTTGGGAGACCTAGTCCTGGGTAGCCCAAGAATGGAGGAACAGTCTGGGTGGCCGGGTTTAGGAAGAGGAGTTGTGTCACCATGACCAAAAAGATAGCGGGGACTGGTGAGGTCCTGGGCTTTGAGAGCAGATGGGTTGCCCTTGTCTGGGCTTCCCGTAAAGGGAGGCCTGACATGCCGTTGTAGATCGGCATCCTTGGTGGAGCCGCGGCAGTGGTCCTGCATTGCTGTTGCAGGACCTGTGCTTGTGCCTAGGCGAGTCCTCTCATGAGACGACCCGCCGGGCGCAGCAAGCTGCCGCGTGCGCTCCAAGGATGCCCGTCTATTTCGGTCTG
>NW_024825468.1:0-1601 GCF_019175285.1 Sceloporus undulatus
GTAAAAATAATTATGCCATCAATTGCACTTTCCTAGAAGTTGCGTCAATGCAGTTCTCCATGTAGACAATTTCCAAGAAGACACCTGGCCCTTTCTCTTTCACCCATTTGAATGGGTGGGTGGAGAGCAAATAGTCTATTAAGTAGACTCTCTGTTTGTCTACTTTGAGCCACAGGTGTGCTCAAACGCTTGGCATCCCTAGCTCCATAATTTGCAATCTATTGCATAGCTGTGGGATCCCAAGTAACCACATTGGTGGATATTTGTGCCAGGAGTGGGTGAAGCATGGACCAAGGGTTGCATTTGACCCTTGGATGCAACCTTTGTGGTCCTCCCTGACAGTCCTCTCAAACCCTCCTTAAACCATAATCTTTATTTTCAAAGCTTCCATGAAGCCCACTGTGTGTGGGGGGGGGGCTTAAGCCCTGCTCTGCATCCTTGACTTGCACAATGCTAAATACATATATTTAAAAGTGTGGCAGTTTGGGTGCTGGATTAGGATTCCCAGCATTGGGGAAAGGTAGGAGATACATTATAGTATGCCAGAGAGATAAAATGAGAGCTTGAAGGGACCCATGAGGGTCATCTAATCCAACCCCATTCTGCAATGCAGAAAAGCATTCCTGAAAAATGCCCATCCAACTGCTGTTATAAGACTTCCAAAGAGAGAGTCCACCGCCCTCTAAGGTAGGCTCAGAAGAACACAAGCTTTGCACCCAATTATTCTTCCCGTTGTTTTGCTATCACCTTGGAGACTGAGCTGTCTTTGCTCGACTCTGGCTTCCCAGAGCTTGTCCTTTCCCTCAGCATTGATTTGTATTGCTGTGGATACTGAATTTTGGGTCACTAGACTAAAGGCTAGCTTAGGTTAGTCCCCTTTTTGGATACTGGATTCTTAATCTAACTCTTTGCCATGAAGAAAGACACAGCTAAAGCACTCCTGAAAGATGTTGGCCCAACCTTGGTATAAAAACCTCCAAAGATGGAAAGTCCACCATCCTCCAAGGACTGCCCTTCCATGCTAAAAGGCTCTTATAGTCAATGTTTAAGTGAAATCTCTTTTCTTGTAATTTGGATCCCTCGGTTCATGTTCTACTCTGTGGAGCAGCAGAAAACAAGCTGGCTCCATCTTCTACATCTCATGCCTTCAAATGTTTTTTTTTAAAGACAGCTATAATGTCTTTGAAAAATTACCAGCATATAATTTTATGCATTTTGGTTGTACCCATAAAGGTATCACTATTTTATGGATTTTGGATATTATTGTACTTTGCTATACAGCCAACACAGTTACCCCTGGATATGTCACCTCTCTGTTTTCTCTTCTTCAAACAAAATATCTCCAGCTCCTTAAATCATTCCTCATAAGGCTTGCTTTCCAGATCTTTGATCATCTGTATAACTCTGCAATAGATCCCTGTTTACTTTGTGCTTGGCCCAAATCTACAACAGTCTGGGAATAATGGAAGGACTTCTTAAATCATGAATAGTGCAAGGATACTGTGAGCCTGTGGCTGCTGGAAGAGCAAATGTCATTGGTTTGGGTTTTTGAAGTAGGCCGAATGCCCTATTGCTAATTTTGAGAAGTGGTTTGACTTCAG
>NW_024825469.1:0-1601 GCF_019175285.1 Sceloporus undulatus
ACCCTCTTCCAATCCTAGCCCCCACCCTCAGTTTCCACAGTCCATGCTCCACAGGTAACAAGGCCCCCTTTGCCATTCCCAGAAACTACCCCCTTTCTGTTAATACCTGCCCCCACCTTTCTTCTGACAACATCCCACACTTTCCAAAAGCTATCATCCTCATAATTATTCTTGCCAGTCGTAAAAAAATCCCAGCACCCCCCATATACTTTTTGTATTCCTTATTGACAAAAACAATGTTAGTTTACTGCTGAGATTTGAGTGGCTTCTCTCCTGTGTGGACTCTGTGATGTCTCACTAGGCTTGACGTCTGAGAGAAACATTTCCCACAATGCTGGCATTTGAATGGCTTCTCTCCTGTGTGGACTCTCTGATGTTTCAGTAGGTGTGCCTTCCAAGGAAAACATTTCCCACAACGCTGGCATTTGTATGGCTTCTCTCCTGTGTGGACTCTCTGATGTGCCACTAGGCTTGACGTCTGAGAGAAACATTTCCTGCAATGCTGGCATTTATATGGCTTTTCTCCAGTGTGGACTCTCTGATGTCTCACTATGTTTGACTTCAAAGCAAAACATTTCCCACAATGCTGGCATTTGTATGGCTTCTCTCCTGTGTGGACTCTCCGATGTATGACTAAGACTGACTTGCAAGCAACATTTTTTCCACAATGCTGGCATTTATGTGACTTCTTTCTTGTGTGGACTCTCTCATGACTCACAAGTTCTTCTGTAAAGAAGGACAATCACAGTCAAGAATGAATATGAGAATTAAGAGAGGAGGGTGTTACCCCAAGATTTAGCCCTTGTTGAACCCTCCCTATTTGATATTAAATTAATAAAGTTGCTGAGAGTGACCCAAGCATGACATTATTGCAGATGTCCCCAAATCCATGGAACAATCGTATCCCTAATGACAGGAGCAAAGAAGAGATTGTAGTAGAACTGCCTTAAGGGAGTCAGTAAAAGTAGATAGTCATAGGACTGTTGAAAAAATATTCCATTAAACATGATTAAAAATATTTCGATTGACAAGTGGCATCATGTCCTGTGAGACTGCCATGGAGTACTGAGTCAGAACCGAAGGTTTGATAACTGCAGAGGTCACTTCATGCTGTCTGGCACCAGGAGATGACTCACAACCAATACAGTATACAGCTCACATGCGGATTGGTGTGGATTGGATTGGAGTTGTGTGTACAAGAGATGGTGAAATTGATGGAAGTCAGAGAGCTTGCAAATATTTGTATTATTTTGCAACTCAGGACAGAGAACCTCCAAGGACTTGGGTGAAATCAACTGTGTCTGTGAGTTACTTTTAAGTGTGGACAGTAGTCAGTGCATTGCCAAAACCTATATCTGGATATTTGTTTCCATACTCTGCTATGTTATTGTTGAGCTGCTTCTGGAAGTGTTGCTTTCAGATTTCACTGTACATTGGCTTATGAACAGGACTGGAATTCAGAGCCAAGAAGGACCTGAGAGCCGGTGTGCTAATCCCTTTTGTCTGAGGTATTTGCACCAAGCATCCGTTGCATTCAGTTTGGATTCAGACAATTGTTTCCCCACCCAGGAAACATACTAAAGCGATTTAAACCATTTTGA
>NW_024825470.1:0-1601 GCF_019175285.1 Sceloporus undulatus
GCTCTTTTTGACTTGCAGATCAAGCTGAGTCGAAACCAGGCAGCCTCACTGACTGAGTCAGCAGACTGCCATCAGGCCGGCGCATGCAGAGCACTGGCACCAGCTGCATGTAAGCGGCAATGGCCGACTGGCTGGCCGGACAGAGAAGGACTAAGGGGTGCTGGGTGCATGACTGGGTGGCAGCCTGGCATCCCACCCTCCCAGCCCTTTTGTGGTCAGGAATGGCCCACCCTGCAAGGCAGGCCTTGCCTTGCCATCGACAGAAGGTCCATTCCTTGCAACGCTTGGAAACCCACGTGTTTCTTGGCACCCAAGTCCTGTTGTCCTTCCTGCTCACAGGGCTGTGTCTAAATCAAACAGACCGGTTAAGCAACTTCAGTTTTATTTGCATCATCATGCCATGAGTGAAATTTTTATCGTGACTAATACAGGGTTACTAATGTGTTTGTTGAATTTCCCCCTTTCCCCCCAAACTGGGACTCAAATTGGCAAATTGCTCTGCAGCGTTGGGGCAATTGCAGTTTCCAGGTGATACATGGAAGAGGCATTCCTCCCTGGAAGAGGCACTCCAGCACCATCCATGCCTCCTTCGGTGAAGACATGTGCCACCAGCCGTTTTTACCCAGTTTAAGCCATTCCCTCCCCCTGACTGTTATGTAAATGTAAATCCCAGGTCTCTTTGCCAGTTTTTATCTTGCCATTATACTTAACTACATTCTTCAAGTAATTTGTGGCTTATAGTGCCCCTAAGGTGACCCTGTCATGGGTTTTCCTGGGAGATTTTTCCAGAAGGGGTTTGGCCTTTGCTTTTCCCCAAGGCCGAGACAGTGTGACCTATTGCCCAAGGTTGCCCAGTGGGTTTCCGTGGCTGAGCAGGGATTCGAGAGCCTCCAGAGTCATAGTCCAGTGTTCAAACTACTATTCCATGCTGGTTCTCTTTTCAACAAATGCATTTGCAAAACCATCTGTGCATCTGATTCACTCTTCAGGCGCTCCTGCTATTCGTTCACACACTCCATTTCCCCATTCCTAAGGCAGAAGTGATCTCATCATAACAATGTATTAAGACTATGTAAACTATGCATAATAATACCTTTACAACCTTCCCCCAATGTATCCATAATCTGTAGTCAGTTATCTCTAATAAGGTATCTTTTTATTTTCTTAACAAGAGTCTTATCTAGTTATATTTCAAAAGAAAAGTGTTGGGGACCTTACCTTTTCTGTAACTAGTAGCACGTTTAAACTTACTTTCAAATTTTTGGAAGGATATTTTAAAGAGACTTAGGGCTGATTAATTTTTAATGTTTTATGCCATTCTCAAATAACAGAAAAGTAATGAGTTTTGTATTGAGCGCTGAGTGTGGTCATTATCTTTCAATGGCAATGGTAGCCAATAAGTTGTGCCACAAATGACACTCTGCCGTGCCAAGATCCAGGCTTGCAGAGGGCTTTCCGCTGGGTCTTGCCTTCCTGGGCCAAAGGACGCTTCGGAGCCCCTCTTTTCAACTCAAGGAGGGCCCATAGCACCCCACATTTGTCCTCCTCTTCACTTGAACCACTTACTCAGCTGCGGTACCGTCTGGTACATGGTTTTAGGG
>NW_024825471.1:0-1601 GCF_019175285.1 Sceloporus undulatus
GTTTTATAATTTTCTGTTCACCCCGATGGGCTTTATAGTCCATGAAGCTATGATTTAGGCTGCTGCAGAATTGCAGAATTAGTGCAATTTGACACTGCTTTAATTGCCATGGTGTTATGGGATCTGGGTGCCATGGGATCTGAAGCCATGACCCCTGACTGTCCCCACAGCAAGCCACCATTAACCTATAGGTGAGCAGACCACGTAGACAGCAAGCCTTGCCAAGGCATGGTCTCAAGATTTGAAATTTTCCAGAGGAAGTTTTGGGAGTTGCTAGATCAGATTTGCAGAGACCCATTCATGGAGGACAATAGCTATGGCTCCCTCCTTAATGAGTCAGTGATTAACTTAACGGCTCAATCATCAAGGTATCTGCTCTCCTGAAAGGTGTCAGACCTCTTGCATTGTACAACCATTGTGTAGATTTCAGCTTAGATAAAGATAAGCAATCAGAGCCTTTGTCTGCCAGGCTGCCATTGCCTGAGGATATGTTTAGCAGTATATAAGGACCCCGCTTTTTGCCCTTCAGTGGGTTTGTCGAGCTTCCAGTTCCGAGCCTGAGTTCCTAGAGCATCTTGCTTTGCTGAAATCACTTGAGTGAAGCCAAGCTCACTGTCACCGGGACTCTAGCTAGCTTTGCCCACTGGAGCTCAGCTCCAAAGCCACCACGGCCGCTCTTTCCTTTCCCGTTCCCGCGGCTGTGTCTCACCATCCATCCTACATCTCATCTGGGTCCTTGGAGAAGACGTCTAAGGTAAATATTCCCAACGGTGCCTCTCTCTTCCTTCCCCGAACTCACCCCTCCCCTGCTATAGCATTGAATGTGTGTTTGTGTGATCCCTTTTGTTGTGTGGCTTTAATAAATGTCCATAGTTTAATTGCACCTCATTGGCATACGAGTCTCTTTCTCTTGGGGGTGGACTAGGCAACCTCTTGTATACACATAGGGACACGATCCTGTGTATGCATTGTTAGGACACGCCTCTCGTATTTGAGCTAATTAAAATTCCCCGAATTCGATCCTTCCTAACAGTTTGTTGTGGCCAAACAAAGCTACAAATCCCAGAACTACATTGCATGGAGCTATGGTAGTTAGAGCAATGTCAAACTGCATTAGTTCTGTAGTGTAGATGCAGCCTTAGGACATTCTCACACAGGGCTTGAATATTGGCAAATTTCCATTTTCCGGTGGGTGGGTTCGGGAACAGATCCCACCCCCCGAAAATGGAGGGATGACTGTATATCGAATTTATTTTGTTCTGTTTGGGACAGAACTATGATCTTCAGACATGCATAGTAGTGCCAAAGCGGTGCATACGTGAAACATTCAACAACGTTATATTAATGATACAAGAATGGATGTGTGCAGAACGCAATTGTGTTTCTCTGCTGTTTTTGTATCATGAACATAGTGTGATTGTGTGATGTGTGAAAATACCTCTCACTGTAGTGCTATTGTTCTGTTATCTTCCAGTAGTGTGACTGGAACGGAATTAGTTCTCGTGTAATAATCTCCTTAGTGTCTTGAATGCTCTGTATTAGCTAATCTGGGAACTCTCTGCTGGCAAGTGCCCAATTTACCTCTTCTGGTCCCCCCCCCC
>NW_024825472.1:0-1601 GCF_019175285.1 Sceloporus undulatus
TAATATATATTAATATAAAATAATGTAATAATATAATATAATGTAATGATATTATTATTTACGAATATCCTGTCTTTCTCTGATATAAAGGGCTGGAGGCAGCGAACAGCAAATTTTTACAAAATTAACATTTAAAAACAGATAACAAAATCTGTGGATGCTCAAGTCCCATTAAATATAATGGCACAACAAAATGGTGTCCCTTATATAAAATGGAAAATCAAGGTTTGTTATTTGGAATTTATACTATTTTTGGAATATTTGCAAGCTGTTGATGCTCAAATCCATGGATAAAAAATCCGTGGATAAGGAGAGACGACTGTAGTTAAAACTAAATAGGGACTGGGGAAAAGTAGCATTTCCTGTCTTTTTTAATCCCTGCTTTTTTAGTACATGTGACAATATTATTATTTAGACATTGTATATGGGTATTATTGTTATAAATCTATGCCTATTATCCCCACTAGACACGCATTGTGAATTTTGAAGTATCATTGAATTTAACTGACTGGTTCTGCCAGTCATGAAGGCAATCCTTGACCTACAGAAACAGCAAAGAGAAAAGGGGACAGAAAGACATTCATCTCTTTAAAAATCCTGTTGCGAAAGGAACAGACCAATTTCTCAGCAGCTGTTCAAACGGAGAGTTTTGATGTTGCATGTATTTCATGCACTCTTCTACATTTGTGACTTTTTCACTATTTTGGAAAGCTTTGTTATGTTTTTATGTTATGTTCAATACTTTGGAAAGCTTTGCTATGTATTAAAAGGCCAATGTGATTTCTGTTCATAGAAGGTAATAGCAAGTTCTAGACATAAAGTAAATAAAGAGAATATTTATACGATGGAGTGGTTAATTTTTTCTGTGTTAAGTGCTATTCAACATCTTTATCAATGACTTGGATGAAGGGATAGAGAACATGCTTTATCAAATTTGCAGATGACACCAAACTAGGAGGAGCAGCTAATACTCCAGAGGACAGGATCAAAATTCAAAATGAATTTTTTCATATTCTTTCCCTAAGCTCTTTTTGTTTTGGCAGGATGGTTTCCATCATTGGTTTTGCTTTTTATGCAAGGGACTATGTTACAGGAGAAGTATTTCCTTTAAAATTAGGTACTTAGATGGTATATCTGATACACAATTAGAAATACTGGAACTCAAATGGATTCATAGTTGGTGATTTGAATCCCCGTCGGCCTTATGTGTGTTGGTGGTTTTTTTTTTATTTCCAACATCACAAAGTCTAAAATATACACTTCTACAAGTATATAAAACAATAAAACAGTTATATACCGTAATCCTAATTCAACTAAATAGCTACCCTATTACAGTGGTGCCTCGGGTTACGAAATTAATTCGTTCCGCCATTCCCTTCGTAACGCGAAAATTTCGTAACCCGAAATAGCTTTCCGTTAGCGCTGGAAGCCTATAGCATTTGAATTTCGTAACCCGAAAAATATTTCGTAACCCGAAACAGTTTTTTCCAATCCAACTTTTTCGTATCCCGGAAATTTCGTAACCAGCGCATTTCGTATCCCGAGGTACCACTGTACATCATAATTATTTTATAAATTCTCTTCATTATCTCTCTTTGGCT
>NW_024825473.1:0-1601 GCF_019175285.1 Sceloporus undulatus
TGTAAACATAGTAAATCAAAATTATTTTTCTCCAAGTAATGCATTACATGCCTTCTTTTCCTTTCCTGACTTATTCCCTTTACATTCCATGAAATTAACTTAAATCCCATTTTCCTTTGCTTTTCAGCCCGGGTCTTATATTCCAATTAGCCTTCTACACTAATTTTTATGTCCCTCCTGGAGCTCCCTCTTCTGCTTTCTTGTTTTCTTGATGGTCTGTATTCAGCCCCTTTGTCTCCTGATTACCTTTTTCTCCTTGAACCTTCCTTTGTGTCCTTTCCTCTCTTTGCCTATTAGCACTTTCTCTTTCCCTCTTATCCCTTTCTTTATTTCTCTCTTCTCGCTTTATTTCTCTCTTCTCAGAGAGAAGACAATAACTTTAATGGCAAGTGGGGCTGGTGAGTGTAGAGAGGTGTTTAGCAATGTAAATCAACACAGGGTCTGTCTGCAACTGGACTGATGCTGAACAACAGTATATTTATACTGAAATTGTTGCTTGTGGGCTGAAACCAAGCATTCAAAAAGGCTTAAGTTGCTTTAGAAAGTTTTTTGTGTGGGGAAAGAATTGTCTGAAACTGAATTAAATGGTGGAAATACTTCAGTCAAAAAGGATTATCACACCGGCTCTCAGGTCCTTCTTGGCTCTGAATTCTGGTCCCATTCAAAGCCAATGTATAGCACAGTCTGAAGGCAACACTCCCAGAACTCAACAATAACACAGCCAGAACAGAATAAAATCTCCAGATATAGGTATTGGCAATGCACTAACCACTTCCCACACTTAAAAATAACTCACAGACACAGTTGATTTCCTCCAAGTCCTTGGAGGTTCTTTAGCTTGAACTGCAATAGAAAACAAATATGTACCAGCTCTCCTCTCTGACTTTCATCAACTTCACAATCTCTTGTACACACAACTCCAACCCACATCAATCTGCATGTCACCTGTATACTGTATTGGTTGTGAGTCATTTCCTGGTGCCACACAGCATGAAGCATCCTCTGCAGTTAGCTTGCATCATGCCTT
Organism: Sceloporus undulatus; assembly: GCF_019175285.1. NCBI lineage: Eukaryota > Metazoa > Chordata > Lepidosauria > Squamata > Phrynosomatidae > Sceloporus > Sceloporus undulatus. Next base: position 1,028 of record NW_024825473.1, read on the forward strand.
GTGCTCTGACTCTTCACTCTATGGCAGTCTCACAGGAAATGATGCTACTTTTCAATCAAAGTATTTTTACATATATTTACTGGAATATTTTTCAACTGTCTGACTATCTACTTCCACTGATTTTCTTATGGCAGTTCACCTACAATCTCTTCTTTGCTAGCTCCTAGGAGTAAGGATACAATTATTATATGGATTTGGGGCATCCAGAACAGGGTTATACTTGGGTCACTCACACCAACTATGGCGCATTACAGACTTCCTGAAAGCGTCGCTTTGCTGGCGCCGCCGGTTGCTGCATCCAGAGTGGCCAAACCGTGCGATTCCCCGACGCAGCAAATAGAAGCTCAAAAATGGCACTTCTTTCAGCACCCTAGAAGTGGTACCGTGAGACACTAATCGCACACTCACGGCATCACTTCTGCCACGCGACATCTGGACGCTATGCATCCACGACGTCAAAAAGGTGGTGCCCGGGTTCAGGGGCATCTACAATAGATGCCCCTTTCTAACCCTAGTACGCGCCGAGCACGTACTATCGGTGCATGTGTAACGCGCCCAAATTAATTTAATCTCA
>NW_024825474.1:0-1601 GCF_019175285.1 Sceloporus undulatus
TCGGATTGACTTCCCATTGCCTGAAATTGCGTGTGGTAGTCTATCACGCAATAACGTTAAACCGCATGATTGCGTTCAGATTGCCATTGGATTATACTTCCAATTTCCCTTGTCTGGTCAACTCCTTAGACTCATAGACTTTTACAGTTGGAAGGGACTCAACCCAGCACATTTACTGTATAGACTCTTGTATAAGTCTAGAAATTTAGGTCAAAAAAATTGACCCCAAAAACCTGAATTGACTTATCCATGGGTCAATGTAAGTATCTTAATCTTAACTCTTATTTTAAAGAAGGAACCATCCTCTGGTGAAAAGCAACATCTGTCCTGGAAGCATTTTCCCTCTGTATTCTCTCATCCATCCAGCCTTTAGACTAAGCACAAAGAGTTATGTCTGCTGGAATTTTGTAAGTTCATTGACATTGTTTTACTTTGCTTCATCCTTTAGATCCTTTGCTATGTGCCCCTAAGTTTTACCCTCGACTTATCCATGAGTCATGGCAAAATCCATCACTTTAGCCCCACAACATCACATTTTAACCACATCTTCACTGTGTATATGTACATGCATTTAGGTTGTGCATATGATATTGTAATTTGAAGGTATACAGTCGCCCCTTTAAGTCTGTGGACTTGAGATTTGAGGACTTGAAAATCCACAGAGGAGGGGGACAACCATTAACAGCAATGGGGGGGGGCGCCCATGGTGTGTGCCCCATGCGCCCCAGTCAAGCCTATGGGTCTTGAATATGCACGGGTTTTGGGACCTGCGAGAGGGTCCATAACGGATCCCCCGTGAGTTCCATGGGCCAACTGTAGTTTTGATTTTGCTAGTTGTTTATGTCAGATGTATTAGCATCACATTCAGTGGTATGTGACTGCATTTATTATAATAGGGATTCAGATCCACGTTTTCCTCATTCTTTCTAACGGAATATCTTGCCAATTTTGACCTCGCCTGGGTTCTTTGTGTGTTCACACTTGCAAGAACCTTTTTCGCTGCGAATGGCGCAAACTCTTTCCCCACAAATTAGGATTGCTGTTGCTGCCTCATTGCATGGAATGTAAAATCGATGGCTTGAAAGGGCGGATTAGATGGATGCTTTTTACCTTTTCAATCCATCAGCTGGTCTTTTTGCCCAGGCCACCTGTGTTCACTTTGTTTCATGTAAAAGATGGGATTTGCGCAAACAAAATGTAGAAATCTTGATAACAAATAAAGGACCCCATTGGCTCACTGTTGTAAAGGGTAAGAAACAGGCGTTGTGCATTTTTGGGATGACTGGTCTTTTGGGCTCTTCAGGGTATTTTTCTTTTAAGTGCTCAGACACTTGCTTTTAAAATCTATACTTTGATTTTTGAAGGTGGATTTTGCCACTCTACTGAGAGCACTCTTTTTGGGGACTTTGACTCCACCCACTTTGGGATTGGGCTCCACCCACTTTGGGCACAGTTTGCCCACTTTGGGCTTTAGCTCCACCCACTTGTATTGGATTCCAACCACTTGATCTGCTTCAGGCCTGGCTCCACCCATTAGTATTGGGCTCTGCCCACATTGAGCTTAGTCTCCTCCCACCTGTCTTTGCTTCCACCCATTTGTA
>NW_024825475.1:0-1601 GCF_019175285.1 Sceloporus undulatus
GGCGGCGGTATGGAAACTGCGGGTCAGAAACGGCCCCAGGTGAGGCGTCTTCACTGCCCCCCATGTGGAAGCCCCATACACCTTAGCCACGCCCCCGGGGTGGGCGGTCTGGAGGCTCCGTATTCAGCAGAATACACCTCCAAGACGTCTTCCCCTGCCCGTCTGTATCCCGCCATAGTCTGGAATTCCTTTCTCGTACTCCAAATGTCCTGATTTGCCAAGGACAATTCCAGTTAATCCTATGCCATTTTACCTTTTCAGCTGCTTTTAAATTGTTCAGTTTCTCTCTCCTCCTCCCACACTTCCTTACTTTAGTTGCTGAAAACTGAGTTCAGAATGCAAAACTAGTTGCCACTCACACTGGGTGGGAATGAACAGAGGGGCAGAAGTGTGCACTTCCCAGTAGAATCAGGCAAAAGTAAACCTTTGCAGCCTCTCTTAGCTTGTGACTTCTTCCTCATTAACATCTTTTTCCATCTTGAGCACACTTTTATGTTGCCTGTGGCCACTTGTGTCCCTATTTTCATGTATGAAATGTTAGAGTGTATGTTTTCTAAGGTAGTTTAAACAGGCCCTTCCCTGTTGTGTGCCAGTAGGCATACACCCTTTTTATTCTTGCATGATTTTGGCTACTGCCTAGTTGCTAAGGAACAGTGTTTTGGCAAGAAAATGAGTGCTGTTTATTGTGTGTGGTTTTAATGCTTTACCAGTGGCTTCAAAATATTTCTAATTTATGCTTTAAATGTGTTCTGTGTTTTAACCTATATATTTCTTTAATCTTCCTGGGAACATCATTGTGTCTGATTTTCTAGAAAAAGGATATAGACCCACTAAATCACAGAGCCTACTTTGCTACAAAACTGCAGCTAACAGGCTGGGCAGTGTACAGATTGGGAACATATCTTCCTCGGGGTTCTAAGTGTGTATTGGAATCAATGAGAGAAGATGAGGGAGGGAAGGAGCATGATCTGCCACCTCAGCCTTGATCCCTGACTGGCTGCCAGTCAAACTCGTTGCTTAATATTACCATAAAGATGGATAAGCAATCTATGAGGATCTGTGATTAACTGAAGGAATTCTTGTTCAAAGATACCAAAGCACAGTAACTGTGAATTGTTCAAACAAAGTTCCACTTCAATTTTAGCAAAATGCTAAAACCCCAATTTGTGGTACTAATGATAACTCACTATTAATTACACATAGAGGCTAAGTACTTCGCAGACATACAGTATGAGCAGATGGGCACCAGATGATTACCATAAATATTCACACTTTATTCAGCACAGCAGGTCTGTACTATCATCATGCATACATCCTTCTAATATTTCCAGCTTTCCTAATAAGGCTATGCAATTTGTGCCAAATGTGCCATTATTTTCAAAGAATGCACACTTTTAAGACCAGCAGTGCAAACATTTGGGATTTCCTCCCCGAACTTCCCTTCAAAATTGTCTTTTAGAAAATAGACTTCAAAAAGTCTTTGGATTGAGAATAGATATGCAGTGAATATTTTATCTGTAAAACCAGTATTTGATATTTAATGGCATTTGGTGCTTGACAAGATGACATACAATGACATTCAGCATTTGGAGGGGGGGGGG
>NW_024825476.1:0-1601 GCF_019175285.1 Sceloporus undulatus
GTGTGCACTGGCCAGGATACTCCAGGGACAGCTCAAAGATGTGGCCAGTGATGGTCGCAAATTCTTGGGGAATCTGGAGCAACAGGTAAGTTTTTTTTTAAACTCCATTTTAAGTGTTATATCTCGATTCAAGTGTGAAAAGTTTGAGATGTTGTCTGGACTGCTTGCAACAGAACCAGAGTTTATGCCATGTGTTGTCTGCACAGGACAAGGCCAGAAAGGGGGAGGGGGCCCATATAAATAAGGCCTTAATCTCTTGCAGCATAAAAAGGATGAAGTGGGGCAGAGGGACGGGGAGGGGAAAAAAAGAATACGGCAGCACCTGTAAAACTAAATGGTTTTTATTTTAGCATTAGCTTCTGTGGATATAAACCCACTTATTCAGATGCAGTCTTAATCTATACTGCAGATTTAACACAATTTGACACTGCATTAACTGTTACGGCTCAATGCTATGTGATCTTGGGATTTATAGCTTTGTGAAATATTTAGTGTTCTCTATCAGAGAGCTATGGTGCCACAACAAACTACAAATCCCAGGATTTCATAGGATGGAGCCATGACCGTTAAAAGTAGTATCAAACTATACACTGTGATATTAAAGTATCAGGTATAAAGCATATTTATACAGTTGTGGGAGGAGACAATATAATAGGATCCAGAAAGATGCAGATCATGACCCTTGTTCTAAATGTTTAAAGGGCTTTGCCAGATGATACAGGTCTTTCAGATCTTTACAGTGGTCAGTTACTGTGGATGTGTGCAAGTAATACATCTATTTATCAAAAGTCAGTTTCCCTGGGTTCAAAACTCTTGCTGAGAAATGTATTCGGGGGAGCCATATTGGTCATGTAGCAAAATACAATAAGGTCCAAATCCCATAAAAGAACAATACCTTCATTGGCTGACTAAAATGCTCAAAGTACACCATGCAAGCTTTCAAAGCTTCACTGGCTTCTTCATCAGGCAAAGATGTTAAAAATCATACATGAATTAAAAATGTGACAATTTTAGAGTCACTGGTCTACACTTTGTCTCAAATGTTACTTCCTTTGTCAGTTAATCAGGGGTAGGCAACCTTTTTGAGCCGGGGGCCGGGTTGCTGTCCCTCAGACAACTGGGGGGCTGAAGCCAATAAATAAATTAAAAAACAAACAAACAAATAAATAAATAATATAGGACAACATTTTCAAATATAGGACACATTTTTTTAAAAATGGAAGACATGCGGAAAAATTTGATGATTTTTTTAAAATGTTAATATAAATGCATGTTTCTTAGGCATGATCAAAATGGAGGACATTTGGGCCTCAGAAGCTGGCTGATATCAATATCACCATCACCATCATCATCGTTATCACTATCATTGTTAAAGCAGACCTTTTAGCATTAAAAGCACCGAAAATACACAGAAATGCACTTTGGAAAGTCACACTGTCTCACCTTCAGAAAGAGTGAGAGCATGTCTCAGAAACTGACTGATATCATCATCATCATCATCATCATCATCATCATCATCATCATCATCATCATCATCATCACCACCACCACCACCACCACCACCACCACCATTATCATTGTTAAAACAGAGCAGACCTGTA
>NW_024825477.1:0-573 GCF_019175285.1 Sceloporus undulatus
AGACCAAGAGACAGTTGGGGGAATTGTGTCGGTTGGAGATCGAGAGAGAGCGTTAAAGAGCGGATCTTGGAAGTTAGTCTCAGAATTGGACGCTTGGGTTTATTTATTTCTTTAATAGCTTGTATGTATTGAACATTATATACTTACAAATATTGTACCTGCAAGACTTTTAATATCTTCTATGACTTATATTTTAGTTATATTTCATTATCTATAATAAATACCTCCTTAGAATATCTACTATTCGATACTCCTTTTACACGTGTCTTGGATCGGTTGATGCTTGGGAAGATCAGTAAAGAAGTAGAAATAAGGTTCCTTAACTGGTCCCAGTGAAAGTTAAGGGGAACCCTTTTATAATTCCCTGGATGATGGCAGCGTGATTTAAGGAATTTAAGGGTCTGCTGGGCTAAGAGCCATTAATGTCTAAATGTCTAATTAACAATTTGTAAGACACTCCGATAGCCTTTTGGCTGAAGAGAGGAGTATAAAACTATTATTATTATTATTATTATTATTATTATTATTATTATTATTATTATTATTATTATTTCAGGGCCGCAGTTTGGCTGC
>NW_024825477.1:673-1601 GCF_019175285.1 Sceloporus undulatus
GCTTTAAGGAATTTAAGGGTCTGCTGGGCTAAGAGCCATAATGTCTAAATGTCTAATTAACAATTTGTAATACACTCTGATAGCCTTTTGTTTGAAGAGAGGGGTATAAACTTTTTTATTATTATAATCATCATCATCATCATCATCATCATCATTATCATCATTATTCCAGGGCCGCAGTTTGGCTGCTTGGACCACCGGAGATCATCACAGAGAGTCACTTGGAAAAGCCCATCTCACTCCAGAAAATAAAGGTACTTGAGGAGTTTGCACTCTGCGTCTTTCTGTAATAATAGCTACAAAACTGATAATAGCATTTGGGACATTTAGTCTTTTAAAAACAAATATGGCAGATTTAAATGCTGCTTCAAAACCTCTTTCCATCTTCCAGCTTTGTGCTGGTTTTGGGGGGAAATGAAAAAGTGTTGGGAGGGAGGGACTGCCAACAGAATTAGGAGATGCTTTGCAGGCTATGGACAGTTTGCGGCCAAGTAAGGTCCAAAACACACGGCAGCAATAGTCCAGTTTGAGAGCGCTTTAACTGCCCTGGCCCAGTGCTAGGGAATCCTGGGAATGGGAGTTTATTGTGGCACTAGAGCTCTCTGACAGAGAAGGCTCAATGTCTAAGAAAACAACTTTTCCCAGAATTCCCTAGCACTGGGCCAGGGCAGTTAAAGCAGTCTCAGATTGGATTATTGTTGCAGTGTGTTTTGGACTTAGATGACCCTTGGCAAGTCACTCTCTCTCAGCCTCAGAGGATGGCAATGGCAACCCCTCTCTGAAGAAACCTGCCAAGGAAACCCCATGATAAGGTTCCCTTAGGGTTGCCATAAGTTGGAAACGACTTGAAGACACACATGAAGAGGAGAAAAAAGTGCTATTTCTCAGGTTGCACATAAGAATGGGAGGCAGTGTGGTGCAGTGGTTT
>NW_024825478.1:0-1601 GCF_019175285.1 Sceloporus undulatus
CTCTGCTTTGTACATATAGCTCTGTGTGTGTGTGTGTGTGTGTGTGTGTGTGTGTGTTTGCCTTTGTTCTTATGGCTGGGAATGGAGCTGAGGACAGGGGAGAGAAGAAAGTGTCAATTTTGTGCAAATTCACAACTTCTGTCCATCAATGAGTCTAGTGTGTTGAAAGAGCAAAAAACTTTATTAAGAACACATAGTGAGAAATTCAGCTTTTAAACCAGAGCTGCCCTCCCCAAGCCAAAGAATACATTAAATCCCTAAAACCAAAAACTCCAGCCTCTTCCAAACCTATCCCCCACCACCAATTCCCACAGTCTACGCCTCATAGGTAAAAAAGCACCCTTTGCCATGCCCAGAAACTAGCCCTCTTTATGTTAACACCGACTACCAACTTTCTTCATCCAACATCCCACAAATTCCAAAAGCTATCATTGCCTTAACTATTCTAGCCAGCTGCAACTAATCCCACCCCTCTATCTAGCTAACTTTTTCCACAACCCATAATCCCCAGCCAAATTTAAAAACTAAAACAAAGAAATATGCTAATAGCAATTAAAATCAAAACTTAACAAAATATAACTTAAAAACTTAAACAGACATAAAGGACAGACAAACCTAACATGCAAAATCACAAGGGCCTTTTCTTATCACCAGTTTATTCAAAAAATATTCTTTGTATTCCTTCTTGAGAAAAATAATGTCATTTCACTTCTCGGATTTGTGTGGCTTCTCTCCTGTGTGGACTCTCTGATGTCTCACTAGGTTTGACCTCTGAGAAAAACATTTCCCACAATGCTGGCATTTGTATGGTTTCTCTCCAGTGTGGACTCTCTGATGCATGACAAGGACTGATTTATAGGCATAACTTTTCCTACAATGTTGGCATTTGTAAGGCTTTGCTCCTGTGTGGATTTTCTGATGTATGACAAGGACTGACTTGTAAGCAAAACGTTTCCCACAATGGTGGCATTTATGTGATTTCTTCCCTCTGTGGAGTCTTTCATGACTCAAATGTTCTTCTGTAAAGAAGGACAATGACAGATAAGACTGAAAATCAGAGTTAAGAGAGGAGGGTGTTACCCCATGATTTAGCCCTCATTAACCCCTCCTTATTTGAGATTAAATTAATAAATTTGCTGTGAGTAACCCAAGCATGACCCTGCTGCTTATGCCCCTAAATTGTTTCCTTACTCACAGGAGCTAGCAAAGAAGAGACTGGATGGGGACTGCCTTGAGAGAATCCGTGGAAGAAGATAGTCAAAGGACTGTTGAAAAAATATTCCATGAAACATGTGCAAATATACTTTGATTGACAGGGGGCATCATATGCTGTGAGACTGCCATAGAGTGCTGAGTCAGAGCCCAAGGCATGATGCAAACCAACTGCAGAGGTCCCTTCATGCTGTTTGGCACCAGGATATGACTCACAACCAATACAGTATACAGCTCACATGCAGATTGGTGTGGATTGGATTGGAGTTGTGTGTACAAGAAAAGGTGAAGTTGAAGGAACTTGGAGAGGAGAGCTTGCAAATATTTGTATTATTTTGTAATTCAAGATAGATAGATTTTTAGTGTAAAAAGTGGTCAGTGCATTGCCA
>NW_024825479.1:0-1601 GCF_019175285.1 Sceloporus undulatus
GGGAATCCCTGAGGACTCCTCCTCGGAGGAATGGGAGGAGCGAGGGCATGAGGGTTTAGAGGTGGCTCTAGCATGTCTGGCCCTCTTGGCAGGGGGGCGATAAGACTGCTCTGACTCAGAACCCGAGCAGGAGTCGCTGGCTTCATCTGGTCTGGAACCAGACGAGGCCAGATCCCAGCGACCCCCGGAACCCTCACTGGAAGTCCTGGCCCTCCTGTCAGGGACAATGGAGGCAGCTCTCCTTTTGTCACCTTGTGGAGCCCTGTGGGAAGGCTCGCTGGCGGAATGGGAGGGGTCTTGGTGGGCGGGGGGCCTATCGCCCCCTTCTTGAAGGGGCTGGGAGCCGACTGAGTCTGGTCGGCCAAGCTGGCGGGCTCCCGGGTTTGCCCCAACATGGCGGCCCCCATGGTGAACCACGCAGCTGCTCTGGCGGACTTCCGGGTCGTCTTCAATATGGCGGCCCCCATGGTCGTGCCGGCGGACTTCCGGGTCCGCCTCAAGATGGCGGCCCCCAGGGTGGGCCACGTGGCCCTCCTGCCGGACTTCCGGGTCCGCCCCAAGATGGCGGCCCCCGTGGGACAGGCCGCGGTGTTCCTGGCGGACTTCCGGGTCCGCCCCAAGATGGCGGCCCCCATGCTGGGCCATGCGGCCCTGCAGGTGGGCCTCGCCAAGATGGCGGCCCCCAGGAGACGGCTCAGCGGAGCGGGGGTCGCCGGAGAGGAAGGGGAAAACGCCGCCTGAAGGGGGGGCCAAATGGGGGAAGGGGGCCCGGCCACATCCAGAGGGGCCCTCCCCCCAGGAAAAATCCCCCGCCCCAGCCCGGAGCGCCGGGTCCGAAGGGGCGCAACCCTGTGGGGTCGGTCTCCGTCCGGTAGGCCCTGACTAAGGATGGGGCCTCCCGGCGGATGAAAGACCTGAGCCACCGCACCGTCCCAGGGGAAGGGGGGTTACTCACGTTGTCCTCTGGGTCCTCCGAATCGATGGGGATGGGCTCTCCCTGCACGGACCCTAGCCGGGTCGTTTGGGAGGCCGCGGCCTCTGCAGCCGAAGGGAGGGGGGTCCCCTCTGCCGGCTGCTGCCGCACTTCCACCGGTCCCTCCGAGGGCGAAGACCCAGGGCCCGCAGCAGGCAAAGCCGGGGCTGGCCCGGGTAGGGTGGAAGCCGGCTCTCCCTGAGGGCTGTCCTCCCTGACTAGATCCATCTTTGAAGAGGGGTTGGGAGAAAAAGGGGAGGGGAAGGAGAAGGGAGGATAGGAAAACTTTTTTTTTCCCCAAGGTAGGAAAAAAGGTAGGGAGGAAGAGTCAGATGAGCCAGGAGAGCCAAGGAGCCACAATCGAAATGGTAGAAGCCTAGAGCTGAAGAAGATGCGTCCTAGCAGGAGCGAGGCAGGAAGAAGACTGGTGATTCAAGGGGTCACTCCGCCCATGGAGGTGGGGGGCGGCCCCTGGCCTTTGTTTTTTATCTCCCTGCCTACCAGGTGCCAAAGAGGCGGAGTTACCCCAATATCAAGGAAGCTCGGCTCCTTCTCTGCTGGGAAACTTTCAGTTATTTCTCATCGGCATGAAATCAACCCTTTTTGCAAAGCAGAATCACAGAATATA
>NW_024825480.1:0-1601 GCF_019175285.1 Sceloporus undulatus
TGAAAACTCAACAGTCTGGGAGGCGGCTAAAGCTGTGTTCAGAGGACATCTAATACAGCAGAACTCTAGATTAAATAAGAAAAAGCGAGAAAAACTGTCTCAGTTAACAAAGGTATTAAGAGAAAAAGAAAAAATCGTACAAATAAAACCAACAAATAAAAAGATAAGGGAGGATATAAAATTGATTCAGAAACAAATTGACTTCGAAAATACAAGTGAAATTGGGATTAATTTGAAGAAGGTAAAACAAAATACATTCGAACATTCAAATAAGATTGGAAGATGGTTAGCTAAAAGACTAAAAGAGAAAAAGCACAGGTTTACATTAACAGAAATCAGATCAAAGGAAGGAGTAATGGTGCAAAAAGATGAAATTAAGGATGCCTTCCAGGAGTACTACAAGGATTTGTACAAGGAACATTTAGTAAAAGGTAATAGTATTAGTGGGTATTTGGATAAGATTAAACTCAGCACCCCATCGGAAGTACAACTTAAAATGGTAAATAAGGATATAACTGCAGAAGAAATTGTTGAGGCTGTTAGAAAATGTAAGGACGGGAAAGCACCAGGCCCAGACGGTTTTACGGCAAAAGTTTACAAAACTTTTTTAGACGAACTGACTCTTCCCCTGAAAAACTATGAACGCTGTGATCAAAGAAGGAATTCCTCCATCATGGAGAGAAGCAAATATAGTGGTGATCCCAAAAGAAGGCAAAGATATATCAGACCCTAAAAATTTTAGGGCAATTTCTCTCATCAATGTAGATTATAAAAAATTTTCGTACATTTTAGCCAATAGACTTTAAAAATGCATGCAAGAATGGATAGATGAAGACCAGAGAGGGTTTTTACCGGGTAGAATCATGGGAGACAATTCAAGGATAATTTTGGATATCTTAGAATATTACCAACAACACGGGGTTAAAAAACTGGCAATCTTATTCGGAGACTTCGAAAAGGCTTTTGATACAGTAAATGGGGAAACTTTACTTAGAATTATTGAGAAAATGAAATTGGGAAATAAATTTGGGACATGGATAAGGGAGATTTACAAAAATCAATGGGGAAAGATATGTCTAAATGGACAAAGTTCCCAAAATTTTCAAATTGAGAGAGGTACCCATCAAGGGTGCCCTCTTTCCCGTTTATTATTTGTTTTAGTGACCGAGTTATTAATCAAATCTATTAAGGAAGATAATGAAATTAAGGGTCTGAAAATTAAAAGGCACAATTTTAAGGTTAGAGCTTATGCAGATGATTTGGCAGTAATATTGGATGATCCAAATGCAAGTGCAGAATTTCTGATAAAACGAGTAAAACAAGAGCCCTCCCTCCAATCCATCTGCCTTGGTCCAGGCCTTAGAGGGAGAGAAGAACCACTGGACCTCATCCCCTTTCCCTCCATCATTCCCTTCTCCTTTTGTTTCGTGTCTTTTAGACTGTAAGCCTGAGGGCAGGGAACTGTCTGATCAAAAATAATATTGTAAGCCGCCCTGAGAGCCATTAAGGCTGAAGGGCGGGATATAAATACCTAAATAAATAATAAAAAATAATAATTTGGAGATATAACTGGATGTAAATTAAATAAAGAAAAATCTCTC
>NW_024825481.1:0-1601 GCF_019175285.1 Sceloporus undulatus
TCTCCTCTCCCCACTTTTGAATTGATGGGGTGCAAACTGAATGGCATTCAGGAACTGAAGTGAGCTGAGAAGGGGGAAAGTGAGAAGAGGAGGAGGGAGCAACTGGGACATTTTAAAAGCCTCTGAAAAAGTGAGGAGACAGGATTAACCAGGACTATCTCTGGTAAATTGGGAGAGTATATTCTCCGCTTGCTTTCATGAACTGGCCCAGCAGTGACACAGATGAAACTAATAGTCAAGAACCTCAACTCACCAGAGAGTTCTTGTACCTCTGCATCCTCTTTCTCTGAGAGCCCAACTCCCTCCGCTTGGCCTCTGTGTCGGCCATCAGGTGGGCAGGGGTCCTGGTGGTCTTGCCCTTGGGTCACTTCCAGCAAAAGGTGCCCCAAAGCTGTGTGCAAGGGGGCCGAGATGAAGTCCCTGAGAAAAGAGACCAGAGATTCAAAAAATGACGCAAATTGGATCTCCTATAAAGAATCAATCCAAATAGATGGAACTGGTTATAGAATAAAGACATGAGAAGATCCTAATGATCAGGGTTATGATCTTTCATGGTTCTTTTATAGACAATTAGAGAGCTCTTCCTGATGGATAAAAAACAGTACGATATTTGCAAATCAGACTCTGATCTGGAACAGGAAATAATGTTGAATAAAGATGCCTTATTAGCAAGACTCTATAATTGTATTCTTAAAATCTGTACATAAGAAGTTATTAAAGAAAATGTGACCAGATGGCCTCAAAACTTTGCAATTGAATTAGACCATTGGGAATACACTTGGAAAAAAAGACTGAACTATACTTGCAGCCAAAACATCAAAGAGAGTTATTATAAAACATTTTGATGGTATTTAACACCAGAGAGAATACGAAAGATGTATAAGAATTGCAGTAATTTGTGTTGAAATGTGAAAAGGAGCAGGGCTCAATCTATCAAATGTTTTGGACTTGTGGGAAAGAGATACAACTTTGGAAGTTGATTTATTTTGAAATTAAGAAAGTTGTAACTATATCTTTTAAATTCTCACCTGAAATTCTTTGCTTAATATAATAGAACAATCCATAGGACAAAACACATGTTAAAATATGATTTTATACGTTGTCATCTGCAAGAATAGTGTTTGCTCAGAGATGGAAAACTAAAGAAATACCTTCAAAAGAAGATTGGATATTTAAGCTTCTGGACATGATGGAAATGGACAAACTCTCAAGAGGAATTAGAAAGGAGCTGTCAAATTTATATAAAGGAGACTGGAATAATATAATTGAATATCTCCAGAAGCATGGAGGGAAAATGATACTTTAAGGATAGAACTAATTTAAGTTGAAGTGTTTTCATTTATTCAAAGAAATATAACAGCTGTAAAACAGAAGTATGTTGGGAGGTTAAAAGCCAAATGATGTTGAGTTTAATCTAATGAGAGTGATTTTGTATCAACTGTTTTACAATTTAAATGAGGACTGAAAGAGAAAATAAATGATTCATAAGGATAAGTATAAGCAGAACAACATATATTTGCTTTTTACTTATTAACAGATAATTAAAAAACGTATGAATAAAAGTTAGTCTGGTAGTTTGGAAGCAGCGGATGGTAAATGCG
>NW_024825482.1:0-1601 GCF_019175285.1 Sceloporus undulatus
AGAAGAGTCCAAATTCAGACAACATCATACAGGATACTTATGTCTTAGGTGTTAAGATCTCTTGTATACACTTATTTTGTACTTTTAAGACCAGTTTATTGATTATGAAGACCAAAACATAAATTAACATATGACCATTTAAAAATGAGGTCATCCCATTCTAGATGTATGCCATGTGCAATATCAACTGTGTGGACCTGTCCAAAACAATTTTACAGATGCTTATTTGGGATTAAGCTCCACAAAAATCTGTAGGACATCTGGATAAACATGTTTTATTTACAGTAATTAATGAACAGACATATGGGTGTTTTGGTACACTACACTAGAGTTACGAAAGTATATGCCAGTGTTGCTGCTGGTAATCCCATACATATTGTCATGTGATACAGACAATACAGAGAATTTTCTTTAATATAGTAAAGGAGAAGAGCAAGAGGACATCTAAGAGTAAAACTGCTTCTGAATATTGTCTTCAGTACACTTTATTGATAAAACACCAGTTTATATATTGATTTGTTATATGTGTCTCTTGCACAGTTATCACCAGTTTTATAAAGTCTTAATTGCCATTTGCAGAATAGACTTTCATTCTTGATTAACTGTAGTTATTGCTGGAAAATGGGTTACCAAGTGAAATTTTGATTTCTTTTTTCCAACACAATTATGAAGTGAACCTAGGATTATTAGGACATTCATGTTTATAGTTCAGAGTAACAGATGAGCTATGCTGTTCTTGGCAAATGACTCTGCTTGTCTGCTAATCCTAATTATCTACTTCTATTCAAGGAAATACTAACCTATATTAAGAGTTGTTGTTCTTCACTCTGAGATTTTCTGTGGCTGCAGTCATTTACTCATGGACCAAAAAGCAAGTCCCAATGAACTTGCTTATTTTTATTTTTAGTGTAAACATGCAAACTATGCCACCATACAACTTGGTTTACGACTTCCCAAAACCGAGGCTGCAGCCCCCATCTATCTTTATTTGGAAAATTTATCTGTTTTTTTTAATAACTAGAATAGCTGTTACTCAGTGCATCATGCAACACAGATTGAAAACAAATTGTTGTTGTTGTGTCACTTCAGGTTGCTTTGACTTAGGGTGAATCTGAGGCAACCTGATCATGGGGGTTTCTTGGCAAAATTTGTTCAGAGGGCATTTTTCTTTGCCTTCCTCTGAGGCCATGAGTTGCCCAGGGGTTACCCAGTGGTTTTCCGTGTCTGAGTGGAGATTCAAAGCCTGGTCTCCAGAGTCATAGTCCAGCTCTCAGCCACACTGGCTCTGAAATACATATCTATATAATCACAGAAATATGATAAAATAACAGAGAGGTCTTAACAAAATTAAAACAACCTTGGAACCCAAGAATGTTTTACCAATATACTAAAAAGGGGGTGGTCATAAGGCTTTAAAATTTTCAGAAATCTTGAAGCAAATAGCCCCCCCCCCCCCAGTTTTTATTGAGGGCAGGAAGTTTGGGGAAAATAGAAATATATGCAACACAATATTTATTTTATTATCAAACCTTAACTTATATTAATGTTATGGTAACAAAAAATACTTTATTCATTACTTAGCATATAAAATTTTACTGTTT
>NW_024825483.1:0-1600 GCF_019175285.1 Sceloporus undulatus
CCCCCCTGAGCCGCTAGCCAAGAGGGACAGGGATCGAGAAAGCACGTTGTCTTCCTAACACTTCTAAGAATCTTGTCCACTTCCTCAGTATTCACAGACTCAAAATGATCCAGTACAATTGAGTCCACGGAAGCTCTGTAGACCTCTATTCTGGATCCTGATGAAATACTGGCATCGAGATCAGCCCTTATCCGAGAGGTTTTATCCGTGAAGAAGTTGTTAAACTCATCACAGCAGGCCTTGGATGGTTCTAAAATAGAGTTCAGGGAGGAGGGAAGCTGAGTCAGCTCCCTCACTACCCTGAACAGCTCTGCCGGACGCAACTCCGCGGACCCGGTACATGCAGCAAAGAACGAATTCTTTGCTGCACTTATCGCCACTCCCTAGGCCTTCAAAAGAGAGTCTAGGAGTGCCTTGTCGGCTAAGTCCTGATGTTTTCGCCAGTCGCGCTCTAATCATCTCAGAACCCGCTTCCTTCCCCTGAGGTCTTCCGTATACCAGGGCTGTTTTTTGGAAGCAGGCCTGAGAGGACGCTTGGGAGCGATACTGTGTATAGCCCTGGAGAGATCAGTATCCCAGATGTTTGTCAGGGCATCAACAGAATCGCCGTCAGTTCCAACCATATACCCCTCTAGGGCCTCTTGGAATCTTTTGGGTTCCATCAGCCTTCGAGGGTGGACCATTCTAATAGGTCCGCCACCCCCGGGAGGGATCTGGGTAGAAGCCTTGAATTTAACCTCAACCAGGAAATGGTCTGTCCATGACAAGGCAGAGATATTAGTTACCTCCGCCCACGGATTCTCCATGTCCATACAAAAGACCATATCAAGCGTATTACCAGCAGAATGCGTGGGCCCCAAGACCAGTTGAGATAGGCCCATGGCAGTCATGGTAGCCATGAGCTCCCAAGCTGCCCCAGATGGACCTTGGCTGGCATCGAAGGGGATGTTGAGGTCCCCCAGGACACAAAGCCTAGGGGACTCCAACACCGGCTCCAAGACCAGCTGTGTCAGCTCAGCCAGGCAGTCTATTAGCGCACGGGGTGGCCGGTAAACCAACAGAATCCCTAAGCTATCTCTGGCCTTTAGTCAGGTAAATACATTCGATATAGGTAGTTTGCCGGACATGGCTCCTGATTATGGAAAGGGTGTTCTTATGGATCAAGGCAACACCCCCCCCCCCACCTAACCTGGTCTGGTCCTTGACTGAGTACCTGGCAGGAAGGGCCTGTGCCCACACAGCTTCACTTTCAGGCCCAAGCCAGGTCTCAGTGATGCAAGCCAGGTCGCAGCTCTTATCATCCAGTAGATCGTGAACTATGTGGGTCTTATTTTTTACAGACCTGGCATTGCACAGGAGCAGAAACAGAATTTGTGGTACAGTTGGACTGACCCTCAGATCTCTTTGGTTAGGAGAGTGGATGGAAGGAGAGATAGATATTACGCATCGATCTCGCCTTCCCTTCTGATGAGACTCCACTCTCCTACCGCTATATCTCCCCCTGCCCCACACTACTCCAATTGGAGCCCCGCTCACACCAAAACCATCACTCGCTACCTCCCCCAACTGCGGGCTTCCCGCATCCATAAGCTCTCCCCCC
>NW_024825484.1:0-1600 GCF_019175285.1 Sceloporus undulatus
AGGAGTGCGTCCAGGGGGCTGAGGGGGTCTCCTTTCCCAAAGGGGGAGGCAAGGACCGGTGGACCCTCCCCAGCTAGGACCCAAAGGATGGTCTCTTTCCCAACCTCTCTCTCCCAGCCCCCAAAGCCCAGCCTCCCCACTGGCCCCGAGTCCCTGCCTCCCTTCATCAGACCCCCACAGGCCCCTTCCTTCCTTCCTTCCCCCCAAAATGGAGAGTCAGAGGCACAAAGAGACACACTTCCTTCCTTTTGGCCCAAAGAGCCTGGCCTCCTTCTGACTCTGGAACCTCAGGAGAGAAGCCTCTGTTCAACTGAAGCCTCAGAGAAGATTCTGGAACATTCCCCACAGTCACAAGCAGCACAAAATGGCTGGTGGAACACAAAATGGCCGGGGGGGGGGGGGTAGTAAGGACTGGGTTTCTACCAATCAGGGCCAGGGATGGTGGGAGAGCCTGGGATTCCAGCCAATCAGGGCCAGGGATGGTGGGAGGGACTGGGATTCCAGCCAATCAGGGCCAGGGATGGTGGGAGGGACTGGGATTCCAGCCAATGGCAGCCCCTCAGAGTGTCCTCAGGAGGCAATCATGTGTAAAATACATATCACAAAAGCCTCCCAAAGAGGGACGTAGCCAGGATTTTGGGAAGGGGGAGTGTCCAGACTAAGTGCCTCCATTTTGAGAGACACAGAAAGAGGGTCAGCGTTTACCTGAGGGAAGGGGAAGAGGAGGGGAGGGGGCTCCATTGCAGCCCCATTTCCAAGGGCCCTCAGGTTCATTCAGGGAAAGAGAGCCAGGAGAGCTGTCTTTTCAGGGAAGGGACATAAAGGAAGACAGGGCTGGAGGGAAGTCTTTGAGTCAGTGGAGAAGTTTGCCCTTGGAGTGAAGGGAAAGAGGAGAAGAGAAGAGAGGGGGGAAATCCTATGTCAAATCAGATTCAGAGTGGGATACGGAGTTGAGACTTCCATGGTTGCCTTAGTCGATGATCTCCTTCTGGGCATCGACAGAGGAAGCGTGACCCTGCTGGTGCTCTTAGACTTCTCAGCGGCCTTCGATACCATCGACCATGGTATCCTTCTGGAACGCCTGAGAGAGTTAGGTATCGGAGGCACTGCTCTACAGTGGTTCTGGTCCTACCTCTCAGGCAGATTTCAGATGATGGCTCTGGGAGACAGTTGCTCTTCTAAAAGAGAGATAAAATTTGGTGTACCCCAGGGCGCAATATTGTCTCCTATGCTGTTTAACATTTACATGAAGCCACTGGGAGAAATCATCCAGAGACATGGGGCAGGATGTTATCAGTACGCTGATGACACCCAAATATATTTTTCTATGTCTCAGATGGATGCATTGACTAAGGATGGCATCTCTCCTCTGAATGCCTGTCTTGGGGCGGTTATGGACTGGATGAGGGAAAACCGACTCAAGCTGAATCTGGGTAAGACAGAAGTATTCATTATAGGAAAGCCAAGGCCAGGTATGGAATTATGTCAGCCAGTTCTGGATGGGGTCACACTTCCCCTGAAAGATTCTGTCTGCAGCTTAGGGGTGCTCCTCAACTCATTGCTTCACCTGACAGCTCAAGTGGATGTGACAGTCAGGAGC
>NW_024825485.1:0-1600 GCF_019175285.1 Sceloporus undulatus
TTGCCAAAGGGGGCAAATGATGGAGCCCTTGGACAATTCCCGCATGAAAGAACAAACAAGAACTTGGAAATACAGTGGACCCTTGTTACACACTGGGGTTTGGTTACAAGATCCCCCATGGATAACAAAATCTGTGGATGCTCAAGTCCCATTAAATATAATGACATAGGAAAATGGTGTCCCTTATAAAAAATGGAAAATCAAGGTTTGATATTTGAAATTTATACTTTTTTTGAACATTTTCAAACCATGTATGCTTGAATCCGTGTATAAGAAGGGCCAACTGTAGTACTTTTCTTAAAGAGCGCCTCTCCCAGAATCACCTGGGAGATTTTGAGAGCTGTCTGCCTAAGTACCCTAAAGGCACCAGATCCTGTCTGATCTTGGAAGCTAAGCAAAGCCAGCCCTGGTTAGTACTTGGGTTGGAGACTGCCAACAAATACCAGGTGCTGCAGGCTGTATTTCAAAGGAAAGGGCTGGCAAAACCACCTCTGTGTATTCCTTACCTAAGGAAACCCTGTGAAATTCATGGGGTCACCATAAGTCAACAGGCAACTTGAAAGCACACACACACACACACACACACACACACATCTATTATTATTATTATTATTATTAATATAGTGCTGTAGATTTGCACAGTGCTGTACATAAAAACAATAAATATAAAAGAGTAACCCTGCCTAGTGTTTCCAAACTAGGGGAAAAAATTCACACTATGGGCACACTTGATTCCCCACGAAAAGACTCTGCCCAGTGACTTTAGCCCTTAGGCAGTAAGTCTAGTTGATCCGCATATGACTTCCTACATGGAAACCCAGTGGGTAACCTTTGACAAGTCCCATACTCTCAGCCTCAGAGGATAGCACTGGCAAACCCCTTCTGAAGAAACTTGCCAAGAAAACCCCATGATAGGTTTGCTTTAGGGTCACCAAAAGTCAAAAGCCACTTGAAGGCACACAGCAACATCAACAACAACCACTTCAGGTGTTGTTCTAAGCATTTGTAGATGTGTGCCAAAAGCTTTTTCCTGCATGGAGTAGTATATATACACCTGACTGATTTACCATGCACTGGGAAGTGAAATGTGCTAAATGATCAACTGGATAGGCCGGAACAACCTATGACTGTATCAGAAAAAAAAGGAGGAAGACAAACAGAAGCAGCTAGGAATACTCCTGATGTGAAACAAACAGGTCAGGGTGGGAAAAGATTTTCTAAGGTGCACTTCAGCTTTGTCCACCTCTTAGTACTGCCCATGTAACTTCCGAAAGCTGCTATCATACAGATGTTTTGTGCTATAACATCATCATCACTGACCATTGGCAAAGTTGGCTGGGAATGATGGATGTTGGAAAACTCCAGGTGGGGGGTTGACAAATAAGTGGTCAGCACATGTCTCAAGGCTCCAAGAGGGTTTCTATCTGTGGGATTTCTAAGACCAGGATTTAAGAAAGGTTATTTGTAGTCTAGAAAGAACCATGGGGCCTCTGTACTATGTATGCAGCCTTGCAGTTAGGTACATTATGGATGATACCAGTGATTCCCAAATTTTAGTTACCAAGATATTTTGGACTCGAGCTCCCAGAATTCTTGACAG
>NW_024825486.1:0-1600 GCF_019175285.1 Sceloporus undulatus
TGACTCTATTCTCAGAATAGTAATAAATGGTAGACGGAGAGCGATTTTCCACCCCCATCCCCTGGAGTTTCCTTTTAAAGCATTTGGTGGGATGTGGGTGTGTCAGTCGTCTGCTGGACATTGCCCTTGTCATCAGTGGTCACAAAGGATTTCCCTCTAAAGCTTGTGACATCTTCAGTACCCTATTTAAATAAACCTGTAATTCTCTTTGTTTAAGCATTTTCTTACTGTCCATGTGGGCTAATCTCATGCTGAAAAGGGGGTGTCCCTTCTTCACCTTCAAATCATGGATCTCCTGTTCTACGGGTTATAGGTCCTGGTATGTGTTTTTCCCATATTGCAAGAAAGGTGCTCTAATGCACTGACAGTGTTCATGCTTTGCATGTAGGAGGTTCTGTGTTCAGTTTTTGTGTAGGATCTAATGTAGTAAGGAAGCTAAGAAAGATCTATCCCTGTCCCTGAAAAGTCACTCAGAGCTTTCCCCAATCTTCTAGGTATTTTGAACAGTAACTTGTGTATATCATTCCACTTTAGGAACTGATAGGGATTTGTAGTCCAAAAATGCCAGGAGAATATCACCCGAGGGAAGTCTGTTACTGATAGAGCTGACCAGAGATCTCCATATGAGGTATGGAGGCAGTATATAAAACATTTCTTCTTCTTCTTCCACACTTGGTGACACTGACCTGCTCCATGTGACAGTTTTCCTTATATCTTCTGTGTGCTACTGAGTGTATTTTTCAGCATTTGGTACTTAAAGCCCTATCTAATGTACATGCTGCCCTGGTATTATTGTAATGGGAAACCATGGTTTCTTGTGATAATAGTATATGAGCCTTGAGCTCTTGTACTCTGCCCTCCTCTTTTTTCTCATTGGAGAAGAGGCTTGAAAGCATTTGTTTCCAATTACTTTTTTATTGGAAAAACAAAAGAACTTTATTGAAGATGGTCAGGATAGAAGTGATCAGCAATGCATTTAGGTCAGATCTGAGGCTTCCCGCCTCCTCACCATAGTTTTAAGACTCAAACTAATTAGCCTGACCTTCTCAATTTTAATGAATCCTTTGGAGAAGCCACAGCATTGCTTTTTATGGGTAAACTCTGGTTAAAACAAACCATGATCTGATATCTTAGTTCATATTTGGTTGGTTTTCGTCAAGTTGCGCTTAGGGAAATCACATTGTTCATGTTTGGATGTCACAGAGATCTGTTTAAATCCATAGAAGGAATGATCCATCTCTTCTTCCAAGGTATGAAAAAGCAGGAGTGGAGATGGGAAACTGCGTCTGTGAGCATAAAGCTTTTGTTCTTAATATTGGAAAGGTCGTATCTCTTTATATAAACCAAGGCGTGCATTGACATCTAAAGGGAGGGCTTCCTCACAGTCCCACCATCCTCACAGACAGGGTTAGTAAGGATTTGGGAGAGAGCCTTATCCGTGGCTGTTCCCAATAGGTAGGACTTGGCTCCACAGAAAGTCTGGTTGGCTCCTTCTCTCCTGTCTTCTGCTGGAAGATGGAGACATTTCTATTTGTATTCCCTGTTACAATGGAGAGAGCCATTAACACCTTCAACTGCCTCTAGACCGTCCTCCCTGCCT
>NW_024825487.1:0-750 GCF_019175285.1 Sceloporus undulatus
AGCAGATCTTGGAAGTTAGTCTCAGAATTGGATGCTTAGGTTTATTTATTTTCTAATAGCTTGTATGAATTGAATATTATATACTTACAAATATTGTACCTGAAAGATTCTTAATATCTTGCATGACATATATTTTAGTTATATTTCAATATTTATAATACATATCTCCTTGGAGTATCTACTACTCGACGCTCCTTTTACACGTGTTTTGGGTCAGTTGATGCTTGGGAAGATCAGTAAAGAAGTAGAAATAAGGTTCCTTAACCGGTCCCAGTGTAGGTTAAGGGAAATCCTTTTATAATTCACTGGATGATGGAAGCAGGATTTAAGGAAGTTAAGGGTCTGCTGGGCTAAGAGCCATAATGTCTAAATGGCTAATTAACAATTTGTAAGCCACTCTGATAGCCTTTTGGCTGAAGAGAGGGGTATAAAATTATTGTTGTTGTTGTTATTGTTGTTGTTATTATTATTATTATTATTATTATTATTATTATCATTACAGGGCCGGGGTTTGGCTGCTTGGAGCACCGGAGATCATCACAGTGAGTCAGTCGGAAAAGCCCATCTCACTCCAGAAAATAAAGGTACTTGAGGAGTTTGCACTCTACGTCTTTCTGTAATAATAGCTACAAAACTGATAATAGCATTTGGGACATTTAGTCTTTTAAAAACAAATATGGCAGATTTAAATGCTGCTTTAAAACCTCTTTCCATCTGCCAGCTTTGTGCTGGTTTTGGGGGGAAATGAGA
>NW_024825487.1:850-1600 GCF_019175285.1 Sceloporus undulatus
AGCAGATCTTGGAAGTTAGTCTCAGAATTGGATGCTTAGGTTTATTTATTTTCTAATAGCTTGTATGAATTGAATATTATATACTTACAAATATTGTACCTGAAAGATTCTTAATATCTTGCATGACATATATTTTAGTTATATTTCAATATTTATAATACATATCTCCTTGGAGTATCTACTACTCGACGCTCCTTTTACACGTGTTTTGGGTCAGTTGATGCTTGGGAAGATCAGTAAAGAAGTAGAAATAAGGTTCCTTAACCGGTCCCAGTGTAGGTTAAGGGAAATCCTTTTATAATTCACTGGATGATGGAAGCAGGATTTAAGGAAGTTAAGGGTCTGCTGGGCTAAGAGCCATAATGTCTAAATGGCTAATTAACAATTTGTAAGCCACTCTGATAGCCTTTTGGCTGAAGAGAGGGGTATAAAATTATTGTTGTTGTTGTTATTGTTGTTGTTATTATTATTATTATTATTATTATTATTATTATCATTACAGGGCCGGGGTTTGGCTGCTTGGAGCACCGGAGATCATCACAGTGAGTCAGTCGGAAAAGCCCATCTCACTCCAGAAAATAAAGGTACTTGAGGAGTTTGCACTCTACGTCTTTCTGTAATAATAGCTACAAAACTGATAATAGCATTTGGGACATTTAGTCTTTTAAAAACAAATATGGCAGATTTAAATGCTGCTTTAAAACCTCTTTCCATCTGCCAGCTTTGTGCTGGTTTTGGGGGGAAATGAGA
>NW_024825488.1:0-1600 GCF_019175285.1 Sceloporus undulatus
TTCTAGCTTATTCTGTTTATTTCGATAGACAGATCCTCCAAGAAAATTTCTGGATCCTCCAAGAAAATGTAGAGCACTTTGAGCAATACTGGACAGTTGTTTTCACAGTGGCACACTGTGCTACCCAGTGCCACTACTACCAGCACAGACCATTCCCAATGAGCTCACTACAAGGTGCCCAGCCATGTGATCAACTTCTCTTGACCCCTCCTCTTTGTCTAGCTATCGTCCGATTTCTCTTCTTCCCTTTCTTTCTAAAGTTTTGGAACGGGTTGTTTATTCTTGCTGTCTTGAGTTTCTTGAAGCCAACTCCATTCACGATCCCTTTCAGTCTGGTTTCTGCCCAAGGCATTCTACAGAGACAGCTCTCACTAAGATCTCGAATGACCTTTTACAGGCCAAGGCTAATGGCCTTTACTCTGTTCTCATCCTTCTTGATTTCTCTGCAACCTTTGACACCGTTGATCACTGTCTTCTAGTTGATATACTTTCTGACCTTGGGTTCTCAGACTCTGTTTAGATCTTATTTGTCAGACAGATCTTTTGCAGTGGTCACAGGTGGTCAGACTTTGTCCTCCGTTCCCTTATCTGTTGGAGTTCCCCAGGGCTCTGTTCTGGGTCCGCTTCTGTTTTCTCTCTACACACTGTCCTTAGGTAAACTTAGGTAAACTCTTTTGGTTTTTCCTACCATCTGTATGCCGATGACACCCAGCTGTATCTTTCCACCCCTGACCTTTCTCCAAGGCTTGAACAGCATGTTTCGTCTTGTCTCACAGATGTCTCGCAGTGGATGCACCATCGGCGTTTGAAGCTCAACATATCCAAGACGGAGCTTCTTGTCTTTCCTCCTAAGTCCACCCTTCAACACTCCTTTTCTATCTCTGTGGACAACATTTCTATTCAACCAGTCCAGCAAGCCCACAGACTTGGTTTTCTCTATGATTCTTCTCTGTCGTGTATCCCTCAGATCCAGACCACATCCAAGGCTTGTAGATTCTTTTTATACAATATTGCCAAAATCCGACCATATCTCTCCGCCTCTACTGCCAAGATCCTAGTCCATGCCCTAGAGGTCTCACGACTTGATTACTGTAACATCCTCCTGGCTGGGCTTCCTCTTTCTCACCTCCGTCCTTTAATTTCTGTCCAGCATTCAGCTGCACGCATTATCACTTCCGCCCACTGCTCTGACCACATCTCTCCTGTGTTGGCATCCCTTCACTGGCTCCCCCTCCCTTTCCACATTCAGTATAACCTCTTGCTGTTGACGTTTAGAGCCCTACATGGGCTGGCCCCTCCATACTTATCAGACCTTCTTTCTCCTCACCTTCCCACTCAGGCCCTCCATTCTGGTAGTCAAGGTCGGCTGTCCCAGCCCAGGATTTCCTCTGCCCTATCTCGGATTCACCCCTTTTCACTCGCTGCCCCTCACTCCTGGAACCTTCTTCCCCCGCGAGCAAGAGCCATCACTTCTTTAACCAGCTTCAAAACGGAGCTGAAGACCATCCTGTTCAGAGAAGCATTCCCAGGCATTGCATAATTGTCACTTGCTATTTGATGTTCTTCTGTTGCCTGTTTTATTGAATCATTTCCTGTATTG
>NW_024825489.1:0-555 GCF_019175285.1 Sceloporus undulatus
TTACCAATACAATGTATTGACTAAATTGTCATTTAAAATACATATCATTACAAATAGAGGTGGAGTATTTCTAAATCTCTTGTAACAGATTGGCTGGATATGAATAAAATCCGTGAATCATCAAATCTGTAAATATCGAGGGATGAATATATATATATATATTGAATGAAATAAACAGATGAATGAAATGTATAAAATACATCTTAAAAACGGATACAATCTCTTTCCTTAAAAGGCAGGAACTGTTCTTCCAAGCTGCCTTTCCTTTAAACCCCAGAAGATAATCCCAGGACAGTCGTTTCTTGAGGCACTTTAACACCATTCCTTTTTCCTTCTTCCTCCTTCTCTCTTTCCCTTCTTCCATTGACTGACAGCCAGGAGCCCTCCATTCCTCCTTGCCTCCAGGTGGAGCTGTTCCCTCCTTTTCTCCTCTCCCAGAGCCTGAAATGAATATGGTTTTATTCCTTTCGTCATCACAGCTTTTCTTGTCTCTCCTTCTTCTTCATCACAACAAGATGCAAAAAGGCTGAGAGGAACACATATAATCATAAAAAG
>NW_024825489.1:655-1600 GCF_019175285.1 Sceloporus undulatus
AACACCATTCCTTTTTCCTTCTTCCTCCTTCTCTCTTTCCCTTCTTCCATTGACTGACAGCCAGGAGCCCTCCATTCCTCCTTGCCTCCAGGTGGCGCTGTTCCCTCCTTTTCTCCTCTCCCAGCACCTGAAATGAATTCGCTTGTATTCCTTTTGTCCTCACAGCTTTTCTTGTCTCTCCTTCTTCTTCTTCATCAAAACAAGATGCAAAAAGGCTGAGAGGAACATATATAATCATAAAAAGGATGGTTTCTATATTGGTTTAAGACTTTTTTTGACAATTTGAAGCCTCTGATAGAACTTCTAAGTGTAGAGTGATCCTGCTGTCCATGGACCCTTTCTTTTCAACACTCTTCCACATTAGAGTGAGACCTGAACCTGCCCTGAGGCCTCCACCCACTAGGCCCCACTGCCTTCCCTCTGGCCCTAGCAGTGGCCTCCCCCTAAAACTCTCTCCAGGACCCCTGAGCCAAACCCTCTCTGCCCTTCCAGCTTCACCTCACAGGGAGACCCTCTTTCCCTCGGGAGACTTTGCCATCCTCCCATCTTTCCATTGGTCCAAAATTTGCATGGTTCCACCCCAAGCCCCTCCCACCACTCTCTATGCTTTAAAGGACCATCCTCCCTCACTTTCCATAGGGCTCATTTCATCCTCTGGGAGGGAGGGAGGCGGAGCGTCAGCCTTGAGAGGGGGAAACACCGCCACCTTCTGGCAAAGGCTCTGGAATTACAATACTCACAGAAATGTACATTTTCTCTTGCTCCTCCTCTCTCTCCTCCTGCCTATGGAAGGCGGGACAGAGAATGGTGGGAGGGGCCAAGGGAGGGGATATGCAAATTTAAGACCAATGGGAAGAGAGGAGGACCCCAAAGTCTCTCCAAGGGAAAAGGGGTCCCACTGTGAGGCAAGACTGGAAGGCAGGAAAGGTTTGGCTCAAGGGTCCT
>NW_024825490.1:0-1600 GCF_019175285.1 Sceloporus undulatus
TTGTATGTTCTTATGCTAATATACATCTAAACATCCTTGCTTTCTTACTAAACAGCAATCAAAACTAAATGATTGGTTATCAGTATGAAGAATTTCCTTTATTTCAGCACTTTTTGGAATACAGTGTTTTAGAAAGAGTTCCCTTTCCCCAGGTAGTTGCCTAGCAGGGGCGCCGCCAGAATAAACACAACACCAAAGTCGGAGGAAAGGCCACAACTTTATTAACTCAACATTAAAACAGTGTAGGGTTGGCCCAAAGCATGAGGTCATGATCTGTAAAATCAAACACCCCGGATGATCGATGACCGCAAATTCGGGAGGACCTATGGGCTAGAGAACACAATCTCGCAGCTATGTGAAGTTTTGATTGCCTCTTATCCCTTAAGCCCTAGTCACCAGGTAACGTAATAACGTAATGGCCCCCACAATGGCCATAACATATGCCCTCAAAATACCTGGGTCCAAAGGACTCCTTCTCCAGTGCTCCATAGCCCTGGAAACCACTCTCAGCAGATCATGGCCTATGCTGCCACCCCTCAGTTGTGACGAAAAACACACCAACCCGAGGGAGGGAGGGTGGGAAGCTGAGCAAAAATGGCCCCAAATGCCAGGCAACAAGGCCTTATATAGGCCACTGCAAAGAGGGAGGGGCCAGGAGCACACTCCTCCCCTCCAGGGCAGCTGACCAATCAGCTCTCTGGAGGACCAGAAACCAGGACCATAGAGAGGTCCTCTGAGCCTCCTAGAGCAGCCAAAACAGGAAGTTCCTCCCTGGCCCTTCAGCCAGCCAATCAGATGACTTTTTGGCATGCTGGGCTTACTGACACCCCCAGCAAAGAATGCTGGGGCGTACCAGGCCCGGCAGGGCCTTCTCGGTCGGCGCGACCTCCCGGCGGCAATGCAGTTTGTCAGGGGAGTCTGCCGGCTGTTCTCTATCTCAAAGGTAGAAGTAGAAGTCCACTGAGGAATATTATGCCATTCCCATAGCTATTGCTTGCCCACCCCCACCCCCCACCCCCGGTGCCATGGATAATGCAGATTACTCCATCCCTTCCAGGACTCAGTAAATGAACCCATTCAGCAATTGAACCCATCTCCTTAGTAAGCCTTATTCTATTCCCATCTAACAGCTTTGGTTTTCCTTAGTCCTTGCAAGAATGCAGGGTTGTGTGTTGCGTATAACTGTTGATTTCCCCCTTTAAAAATAAGACTGATTACTTGTTTGGAAATCTGCCTCTGGAATTCTTAGTGTCTCTGGACTTGGCATATATAGGGATATGGTCCCAAGGCTAAGCAATTCAGTCACTAGGCATTACTACCTCTGAGCTGATTCATATTTCCCCAAAACCTACATTGGTATTTGAGTTTCCTTTTTGGACACGTGTACTGCCCAGGGTTCCATAACTAAATAATAGCACACACGCTTGGTATGCACACTGTTCCTTCTCTGGAACTTCCAGTTTTAAAAGGATTAATTAGTATGTGCTGTGGACTGTGGAACAGACCACTGAGATCCACAAATGGACTGGTGTCATAGAAGATGGCTTGATCTGTTGAAATGTCTTCATAGTATAGTTCTCTCTCTCTCTCTCTTTTCCAA
>NW_024825491.1:0-1600 GCF_019175285.1 Sceloporus undulatus
GAAGCGAATAGGCAGCCAATGAAGGTCTTTAAGCACAGGTGTTATATGACTGGCCCTAGAAGTACCAGTGACCAGTCGTGCTGCCATATTCTGCACTAGTTGCAGCTTCCGGGTATGGTACAAGGGTTGCCCCATGTAGAGTGCGTTACAGAAATCCAATCGAGAGGTTACCAGAGCGTGTACTACAGTTTCAAGGTCTCTCCGTTCCAGGTAGGGACGCAGCTGGCATATCAGCCGAAGGCGAAGCTGATAGCAGGTGCTCTTGACCGTCGCATCCACCTGAGAAGTAAGATGGATCGACGAGTCAATAAGCACCCCCAGACTGTGTGATCCCATTCAGGACAGGTGGAACCACCGGCATCCTCGGGCCGGGAGAACCTATCACAAGTACTTCTGTTTTCTCTGGATTCAGTCTGAGTCTGTTTTCCCTCATCCAGCCCATTACCAATTCCAGACAGGCCACGAGAGGAGAGATGCCATCCCTGGTCACTGCATCAGTCGGAGACATAGAGAAAATTATTTGGGTGTCATCAGTGTACTGATAACCCTGCGCCCCATGACTCCGGATGATCTCTCCCAGCGGTTTCATGTAAATGTTGAAAAGCATGGGAGACAGAATGGCTCCTTGAGGGACCCCAGATGTAAGGGCCCTCTTATTGGAGCGCACGTCCCCCAGCTGCACCATCTGGAACCTCCCGGAAAGGTAGGATCGGAACCACTGGAGCGCAGTGCCCCCGATTCCCACCCCTGCCAGGCGCTCCAGAAGGATACCATGGTATCGAAAGCCGCTGAGATGTCCAAGAGCACTAACAGGGACACGCTACCCCTGTCCATGCCCAGATGGAGATCATCGACCAAGGCGACCATGGCAGTCTCAACCCCACAGCCCACCCGAAAACCGGTTTGAAATGGGTCTAGATAGTCCGTTTCATCCAAGATCGATTGAAGCTGGATTGCAACCGCCCTCTCGATCACCTTCCCCAAAAATGGCAGCAGCGAGACTGGCCAATAATTGTTGTGCAACAGGGGGTCGAGGGAGGGCTTCTTTAACAAAGGTTTTAAGATGGCCAATTTCAGACTAGCTGGAAATTGCCCTTCCCTCAAAGATGTATTAATAATCCGGTTTAACATTGCAGTTACTACCGGTCCCCCCGGGGACACACACACACACACACACATGTTATAATTATTATGATTTACAATATACACACACACAGAGCGATATTATGATATATATATAGATATATATATATATGATTTAAAATTATTATATATATGTAATTATTATGAGATATATATAATATATACAGTAATTTAATTATGATTTACAATTACAGTGGTACCTCGGGATACGAAATACCCAGGTTACGAATTTTTCAGGATACAAAAAAATCCAATAGGGATTTATTGTTTCGGGTTACGAAAGTTTTTTCGGGTTACGAAAAAACTCCGGCGCTATTTTAAATAGAGCCGCGGCAGAGCCGCGGCTTTTTTCCCCATTAGCGCCTATGGGTTTTCGGCTTACGAAGGCTTTTCGGGTTACGAAAGCGGCCGCGGAACGAATTATTTTCGTAACCCGAGGCACCACTGTATATATATA
>NW_024825492.1:0-1600 GCF_019175285.1 Sceloporus undulatus
GTGGTCTCTTCCAACTCTATGATTCTATGATTCTATGATTTATTTATTTTACTTTTCCATTTGCTCACACATTTCCATTAATCTGCTGAGACCTTCTATTTTCATTTTCATTTTGCTTTTCACTCTTTTTTGTTTTTCCATTTAGCTCATTTCTTCACTGTGCCCTTCTTTCCTTTTTTCTCTTCTTTTTCATTCTTCTTCTAGTCTCAGCCTTTCATTTCCCCCCTTTTGTTTTATTCTAGTCTTTCACATTTCTGCTAGAGCAAGAAAATGTGGCTTTGAAGAAGTGGCATGTTGTGCTGTATGTAGTGCTTAGTCTTCTCACTCTTGTTTAGAGTGAAAGTGCTGATGAAATTATTTGTCTTTTTGCTTCAGTATGTCTTTGGTCCATAACACATTGTGGAAATAATCCATCTTGAGACCGCTTGAACTGTCCTGGCTCAGTGCTAGGAAATCCTTGGAATGTAGTTTTTTGTGGCACCAGAGCTCTCTAACAGAGAAGTCTAAATATCTCACAAAACTACAATTCCCTAGTATAGGGCAGTTAAAGTCGTCTCAAACTGGATTATTTCTGCAGTGTGTTTTGGACCATACTGTACTTTGTGATTTTTCTAGGACAGATCAAGTTGATGTGTGTTCAAAGAAATAGGTTTTATATGTTGTGGTGCCCGACACCATCGTCTCTGCTCTATTCAGCAACTCAAAATAAGAATAGGGCTTTCTTTGTGTTTTATCTGTATTGTGGCACTCTTTCTCTTCCCGGGATCAGATTGGGTTTCTTCAGGACAGACAGAAAAGTGGGGATCCAAAGAGGTGCTTTTCTGTACTGTGGCCCTGAGGTTCCTACCCTTCTCCCTTATAATGAAGGATTAATTTGTTTGCCTCAATTTCTCTTCAGTTGAAATGGGTTTCTCTTGGAACCTTTCTCCTATTTTAATTTTAGAGAACAGTTGCCCCTCCATTTTCACTCGATTATTCATGGAGGAGTGAGCCCCATTGGCTAACATGGCACACGCGCAAGGCCATGCAAGGAAGCACCCAGCCATTCAAGCCAATGGGGCTTGAATATATGCAAGTTTACGTTTTTGTGCAGGGGGTCTGGAACAGATCCCCTATGAAAACGGAGGGGCAGCTGTACTGTCCCTTCTGTTTCTATTTATCATTGTTTCTGCCTGTCTGCCGCTCCACCTGCAGCAAAATGCCATGTTCCCTCTCTTTGCAGCCCCATAATGGGAGAAAGTTGTTGCAGGCCTATAGGGTTGGATATAATTCTTAAAATTTGACCGTTCCTCTTGTGTTGCAGCAAAGGTCAAATCTATTTAAATTGTCCCTTCAAACTTCTCCCAGGCCAAATCAAGTGCAGAATCCCAATTCTATATACTTAGATTAATCTCAGTTCTCCAAGTATTGATCCTGAGATCGTTTTGATGTAGCCAGAAGTATAAAAATCATTTAGTTGTGTTTTTCTTAAAAAAGACCTAAGTGAGGAACTTTTTGAAATAGTCCAGTGAGGACAAACGATGCTTAGTGGGCATATGTTGCTATCTGACTTCCTAAGAGAAAGAAACCAGGAATGAGGAGTGAAGAATCAAATAGAATG
>NW_024825493.1:0-757 GCF_019175285.1 Sceloporus undulatus
CTTTCCTTCCTTCCCTACATCCCTATTCCTTCCTTCCTTCCCCTCCTTCCTTCCCTCCTTCCCTCCTTGCCCTCCTTCCTTCCCTCCTTGCCCCTTCCCCTCCTTCCTTCACTCCTTCCCCCTTACCTCCTTCCCTTCCCTTCTTCCCCCTTTCCCCTTCCCCTCTCCCTCCCTCTCTTCCTATGAAAGAGGAGGGCTACCAATAATCCAGAACTAGACTAGGAGCCAGAGGCAGAGGACGATGATGGGTCTCTGCTGGTGCATGAGACTGGCATGGCCCTTCTGCTGCTGCCATCCTCCTCTCTGTCCAGGAGGCAGCTCCAGTCTCAGGGGGAAATCTCTTTTCCCCCTTCCTTCCTTCCTCCCTCCCTCTCTTCCTTCTGTCTGCCTGCCAGCCATCTGCAGCAGAGAATGGGAGGATGATGATGAACCAGCTCCCTGTTGATGAGCCCAGCAGCAGGCCAAAGAGGCAAAACCAGCAGCAGAGAGTCCAAAAAGGCTGGCGAAAGACAGTTCTAGTATGGTTATTTTATAATAAAAAATGGTTATGTTAAATAGTAATTTGTGTGTTCGTGCACTTTGCTTTGTTTTTTCTTCAGACCTTCTGACCTCCCAATTTCTCAGCTGTTTTTAATAATGTACCAGTTTCTCTTTCCCTTTTCCCCTTCATCCTCAGCTTCCTTCCATTGCAAACTCTCCAATTACCCAGGTAATCTTTTCCCTTCCCACTGTCTTGAATTATCTGTATTCCTGCACG
>NW_024825493.1:857-1600 GCF_019175285.1 Sceloporus undulatus
GAATGGGAGGATGATGATGAACCAGCTCCCTGTTGATGAGCCCAGCAGCAGGCCAAAGAGGCAAAACCCGCAGCAGAGAGTCCAAAAAGGCTGGCGAAAGACAGTTCTAGTATGGTTATTTTATAATAAAAAATGGTTATGTTAAATAGTAATTTGTGTGTTCGTGCACTTTGCTTTGTTTTTTCTTCAGACCTTCTGACCTCCCAATTTCTCAGCTGTTTTTAATAATGTACCAGTTTCTCTTTCCCTTTTCCCCTTCATCCTCAGCTTCCTTCCATTGCAAACTCTCCAATTATCCCAGGTAATCTTTCCGCTTCCCACTGCCTTGAATTATCTGTATTCCTGCACGGATGAAGAGGGTTATGGGAAGAATTTCTGTTATTCAAATGAATATCCTCCCGAGATTTTTATTTTTGTTCCAGGCAATTCCTATATTACATGTGTTTAAACTGTTGGTGGTCTGGCAGAGAGAAATTCTAAAGTTTGTCTGGGAAAAAAAACGTTAGGATAAAAGCTAAAATAATGTGTGATAATAAGAGCTGTGGAGGTTTAGCCATGCTAAATCTAAAAATTTACTGCTTTGAGGCAGCTTTGTTATGGCTAACAGACTGGTTATTAATGGAGGACGAAAAAATCCTTGCGCTGGAGGGATATGATTTGAGATTTGGCCTTCATGGCTACTTGTTTTACGACAAGAAAAAAATACATAAAGAGTGTACGAATCATGCAATCCGCAAGAGCCT
>NW_024825494.1:0-1600 GCF_019175285.1 Sceloporus undulatus
CTCTTTTCCATTTCATTTTCAGCTTCCAACCTGGGGCTCATCATCGCGTGTGTTGTGGGTGCTGTCCTTCTGGTTGCTGGGATTGCTGGGATTGTTGGAATTGCTATGTATATCAGTGAGTAAATTCTGAATGCATTTACTTGTGGGGAGGAGGCATTCTGTGGTTGTGGGGAGGTTCATTTTCCTGTGGAGGATCCCGAGGTTTGAGAAGAAGTTTCATCTTAGCCAACCAATTCAGAGCATGGACTGGGCTTCACTACTTCTCTCAGTTTATGTAAATCCACATCATGACCCTGAGTCTCAGCCTGTTGACTGGGGAAGCTTTCCCATCTTTACTAATGTCTTTCCTAGAGAGCCTGAAAGACTTCCATCCCTGTGGGTTGCTGGAAAAAAATGTGAGAAGTATCATGGGAGGAGGGTGTGTGGTCTTCTTCATCAGATTATGAAACTGTGTTGGCTTCTGAGGGTCAGCTCTAACTCCCTAAATCTGTCTCTGCAGAAAAACGCCAAGATGGTTACAAAGCAGCCTCAGGTGAGTCATGCCTTCCCCTTTGTATGTTTATTTCAAGATGGGTCAGGCTTGAGTGGGGGATGAGGATTTATTGTTGTTGTGTGCCTTCAAATAATTTCTGATTTATGGTGACCCTAAGGAGAACCTGTCATGGGGTTTTCTTGGCAAGTTTCTTCAGAGGGTGGTATCCATTGCTGTTCTCTGAAGCTGCAAAAGTTTGACTTGCTCAAGGTCAACCAGTGGGTTTCATGGCTAAGCGAGAATTTGAAACATGTTCTTCAGAGTCATAGGCCACCACACTACACTGGCTCTCAGTGAATTAATTGATGCATGTGACCTATGTGTCCAAGTGTTAGGCCGTCTCGGAAGTTGCAAAAGAGCCACCAGCATGGAACCTACCTTTCTAGCCCCTTCCATAGACAGCTAACAACCTAGGAAACAGTTCTGTATATTGTTTTCAGAAAGTCTAGATCTCCTGAATGTAGATCCCAAATACAGACATCTGGTCTCACAAGTAACATACAGAATGAGCCATACTAAGAGATGGAACCGTCCTATTATTTATTTAATAAATAGATTTATTTGATAAATAGATCTGAATCTGAGGTATTACAGAGGCAGATGGGAGTAGAGAAGAAGGGTCCTGTTCTCAGAATCTGGAGGTGGGGAGTAGGTCATTCCAAGCGATGTCCTTCCTTTGAAGCTCCACCATCTCTCATTGCAGTTTTTCTATTGGTTCTGTAGTATTTGTAAGGTTCTAGTTAGTGATATTTATTTCAGAAAAGATCTCAGGATTTAGAAACTTCATTACAGTTCCAGCATAAATGTTGATAAGATCCCTTAATTTTACAGCCTCACCAACAAAGTGGGGTGAGTGGGGAGTGGAATCTATGAATCACACTGGAGCCAAATATCATTTATGTAAAATTTTAAATGTATTTTCTCTTATTGAAGAAGAGAGTTTTGAAAGGGAACTTGCCCAACATATAACCCCATTTTTCCTTATCTATAGAGGAAGACACCCCAGTCAGATCCCCATGGCCTTCTCAGAGCATGTGAGGGGGCCATATCAAAATCAATCCAACTATT
>NW_024825495.1:0-1600 GCF_019175285.1 Sceloporus undulatus
TAGTCTACTAAATACTCAATGGGAAAGAGGAAAAATCAGTATGTAGAAAGAGGGAGATGACACACAGTAGCCAGGAAAATGGAAGAGGTGAGGAGCTATTGACATTGAAGAACCTCTGTCCCTGGCCAGCAAAGGCCCATTTGTGTTTCCAGTGGGTTTGTTCAGCTATTAGTAAAAACTGCCTGTACAATCAAGTTAGGGTATTTAAACTCCAGAGGACTGGGTTCTTTGAAACGAAATAGAAAAAAAAACTCAGAATTGTGAAGAAGCAGTGAGATTCTGTACTGAAAATACTGTTAAAATTAAGCTAGCATTGCTCTGAAATAAAAAGATGAAGCATGGGTGTGGTGAGGAAGCAACCGATACTCTGTACAACTCTTACTGCAAAACGATGGTTTTATAATGAGGAGAAATAAAACCAAAGATGATACATTGGCTTGGAGATGGACATTTTCTTCCCTTTTCCTTGGTTGTAGTCAACTCAACATGAAGAAAAAGGAGTTGTTAAGGAAATTCCCCTTTTTCTAAAAGTAAAAATAAAAAAAGTGATTTCCAAAATATGTTGCATTTGTCTGAGCATCCTATTCTGCCTCTTTGATTTTTTCCCTCAAGCACATTTTTCCCCAGTGGCAAAAATTAGATGGCACTTTGGGATTTATTCACTGGGCTGTTTCTCCAACTGCAATTTCAGTGGTGTTATTTTGTTATTGTGAATTATGAGTTTCTCTTTCAGGAATTACGGGTCTTGAGTACCATTTACAGCAATAATACAGCACAGAGCATTCATAGCATAGCAGCTAGCGTTTCCTGTTGAAATAAGAGACAGGGCTCCTGTCCCTTTAACTGTTATATAGAAGAGGAACATGCAGCAGGTGCCCCACGTATGATAAGCGACATCTGTTGAAATTTCTTCTTCTACACAGTCATTAAAAAGACAGGTACCATTTCCTTTTTCTCACCTGGCAACCCTAATACACCGCTGACTAGGCTGTCCATTTTTTTTGCCTTTCCTACAACTGCTTAAACTAATAAACAGGAGTTTATTGCACAAGGCCAGTAAAGTGTCAGGATAACAGCATATTTGATTCATATCTCCCTGCAGATGATGTTCTGTTGTACTGTGGAGACCATATTAAAAGTCTTTTTATGAGAAAAATCCAGTAATGACCTCCTTTACCTCTTCCGACACATGATCTGCAGCACAGATGTTCAGTAGCACTTTGCTGCTGATTTTGGATGGTCAGTGAGTGTGCTTTGGGTGAGGAAATGGTCATGATCAGGGGTAACCTAGACCCTTTTCTAGTCTATTTTTTGCTCTTCTGCCATTGCAATCAGTGTTGCCAATTTCGCGACTTTCACACGAAAACGGGGACTTTTCAGAGTTTTTCGTGTGATTTCCGCGCCTTGCTCTAATTCAGTGCCTTTTCCGTGCCTTTGGCCAGTTTCAGCTGCAGCCTGCTGCAGAGCAACCAAAACCCTTTGGAGTGTAACAGTTTTCAGCCAAGAGGGCTGGAGAAAACACTCTCTCTCTCTCTCTCTCATGACTCCCTCTGAGAGCCAGGACGGAGCAAGCCCGTTTGGAGGAATAGTTCAGCCAATC
>NW_024825496.1:0-1600 GCF_019175285.1 Sceloporus undulatus
TATTCATTGGAGAAACACCAAAAGTGAGAGGGTTCAAATTTATTTAATGTGAACAATCTATCATGTTTTACTCATATTGTTTTCATTTTCACTCACTTATTTGTAATAAAGGTACATCAATCACCCACAGTGAAAATCTGTGTGTCAAAACAGTTTGATTTCAATCAAATGAAATGGATAGTTATAACACTGCAATATCACCACCAGGAAGTTCTGTACAATTGCAACAATTTATTGGGAACAATTTAGAAGCAAATCCAAATCAATAATGTTAACCCCAGATTTCAAAACCCACTGAATGGTTAGCATATCAGCATCCAAAACCAATCTGTCCTCCTACTGCACTCCAGAAGGTCAAACTACACAGAAGCTATTTTATTTACAAAATGTAACACAGGTTGGTCATAGTGTTTGAAGGTTCCCCCCTCCCCATCTGTCAGTAGAATAGCTCTGTTGGGTGACTTTGTGCAAATCAATGGGGGCAAAGCAATGAAAACTGATCGTTTAATATTTAATGTTATATCAAGTTTTTGTACTCTTCTGTTTTGCAAACTCATAATTATACATACTCATAATATGTAGCACAGTTAAGCCAATACAGTTATTTTAGCATTACAGTGAATATTATTAAAGCACAGCACACTTAAAATTAAATTCTCATTATCCCTTCAAGTTACATTAAACATTTTCAGCAGACATAAACTTGGAAGGAAACTCAATGCATACTACAATTACACTTCCTGTAAATGTACTTTTCTTCAACTAATCTATAAATATGGTATACTGATACTGTTCGGTTAATTTATTTTACATATGAAAAGGTGAAAAACATACCAGAGCTAGCACATTAACCAAGTTCACATGTACATATTTGAACTAAAAAAATAAAAATAAAAATTAGAGCAGCAATTAACACTATGAAAGATATTATCCAAGAAGACAGCAGGAACAGCTATTCCAAAGTGTGCCTTTAAAACTGAAACTATGTATATTTTAAATGTAAGAAATTATTTCATTCTTTCAGAGAGGGATCAATAATGGTGCCGAGCTTGCATGCATTACAGATGTTTGAAATCAGAAAGATGAAATGTCCAAAATTCTATGAAGACCTTTAAAAAAAAACTATATAAACACAGCGGTGCATTATAAAACTGCCCTGTTAGTTGTATAATGCAAAAAGAAATACTCTCAGGCTGCCCGTTCATTCCAGTTAAATCAGCACCAACCCTCATCCAGGCAGCTGGGACTTTTTAGTCCAGTCTAGTTTAGCCTTTGTTTGGGGGAGAGAAGATAGGATATTCTTCATTTCATCTTAATCACTATCTTCATTTTTTTAAAATGTGTAATTTTCTTTAAAATAATTTTCTTTAAAAGTGTCTGAGATTGGGCAAGCAAGAAGACATTGCTTTTCTTTTGAGTTCTTTTTTCCCCCTTAAAGGTATCTTATTTCTCTGGCTTTCAAATCATATAATCTTAGAACTGCAGAGTTGGAAAAGGTCCAAAAGGGCATCAAGTCCAGTCCCTGCTAATGCAGACATCTAGAGCTGAAGGATGCTTGACAGATGGCCATCCAACTTCTTTTATAGAAACCACCAACAGA
>NW_024825497.1:0-1600 GCF_019175285.1 Sceloporus undulatus
GTGAAGACACACAGGGTGACCAGATGTCCTCCTTTCCCCTGACATGTCCTCCATTTCAGCCTTCTTCCCAGGAGGAATTCCAAAATGTCCTCCCTGTTGAGCATGACTAAGCAGCATGAATTTATATTAGATCTTTATAGCTTTTATTTTATAATGCCCTACATTTTATAGTATGCTGTCCTCCTCTGTGGTTTAATGACATCTGGTCACCTGGCCTGAAGACACACAACAACAACAACAACAACAACAACCACCCTTCTTGTTAAACACACACACACACACACACACATGGCAAAAGGCAGTTTTTTAAGACCAGGATCCAAAGGCCTTTAAAATAAAAACTCACCATGAAACCTGAGCTCCTCGGAAGTAGCCATGCTGGATCTGGATTATCCTGGGAAGAGAAAGAGATAGTGCAGTTTTAAATAGAGCTACACCTAAAAAGAAACCCAGATGAGAGCCAGTGTGGCTTGGATGTTGTGCTATGACTCTGGAAACCAAGGCTTGATTCCCAGCTCAGCCATGAACCCACTGGGTGACCTTGGGTGAGTCACACTCTCTCAGCCTCAGGGGAAGGCCATGGCAAACCTCTTCTGAAGGAACCTGCCAAGAAAAACCCATGATACTTTTGCTCTAGTAACTCAGAAACGATCTAAAGGTACACAACAACAACAACAACATGGGTGTGTATAACGTGTGTGTGGCCTTGTGCAAGTCACACTCTCTCAGCCTCACAGGATGGCAACCCCTCTGAAGGAACCCCACGATAGACCCTAGGATTGCCATGAGTTGGAAGAGACTTGAAGGCACACAACACACACACACACACACACACACACCTCTTGCTGTGTGTGGCCATGATGCCCCTGAGTGAGCTGAGGCAAGTCACACCCTCTCAGCCTCAGAGGAAGGCAAACCCACCGACCCACCCGCCCCTGCTCTAAAGAGACCCAAGGAAACCCCCACTTGGGGACGCTGAGGAGAAACACTCTGCGTATGCTCAGAGGGCCTGGGAGCTGCCTCGGGGTTGAAAGAAGACCTCAGTGGAGGAAAGAGAGCCAGCAGCAGTACCCAGGGAGGGATAATGGCGGCGGCTCCGTCTGCCACAGAAGCAGCCAACCAACGCCTCCGCCTCCGCCTCCGCAAGCGGGCCGTAGACCTAAACCTCTAGCAAGCAAAGCAGCTCCAGTCCCTGCTGCCACAGCCCCAGCCTCCAAGAGGTTTTGGACTTCACTTCCCAGAAGCCTCGGCCACGTGGGCCAATAGCCTGGGATTCTGGGAGATGGAGTCCAAAAGCCCTTAAAGGGCACCGTTTGGAGAGATCTGCGTGCGGAACGTGGCCTTCCTCTGAGGCTGAGAGCATGTGACTCGCCCAAGGTCACCCAGTGGGTCTGTGTGCATGTGCGTAGATACTGTGTATGACACACGTATACATTCATCCCGCCTTATTTATATGCATGTGTGTGTGCATGAGGCACATGTGTATGTGACCCTAGGCAAGTCACTCTCTCCCAGCCCCTCTGAACAAACCTCGCCAAGATGACAGTCTTTGCCTTTGGGTCGCCGTCAAAGTCAGAATCCACCTTGAAGGCCCACAATA
>NW_024825498.1:0-216 GCF_019175285.1 Sceloporus undulatus
TTCCCTTATCTGTTGGAGTTCCCCAGGGCTCTGTTCTGGGTCCCCTTCTGTTTTCTCTCTACACACTGTCCTTAGGAAAACTCATCAGCTCTTTTGGTTTTTCCTACCATCTGTATGCCGATGACACCCAGCTGTATCTTTCTGCCCCTGACTTTTCGCCAAGGCTTGAACAGCAAGTCTCATCTTGCCTTACAGCTGTCTCGCAGTGGATGCGCC
>NW_024825498.1:316-786 GCF_019175285.1 Sceloporus undulatus
CTCGCAGTGGATGCGCCATCGGCGTTTGAAGCTCAACATGTCCAAGACGGAGCTCCTTGTCTTTCCTCCTAAGCCCAACCTTCAACACTCCTTTTCTGTCTCTGTGGACAACATTTCCATTCAACCAGTCCAGCAAGCCCGCAGTCTTGGCTTTATCTTTGACTCTTCTCTGTCGTGTATCCCTCAGATCCAGACCACAGCCAAGGCTTGTAGATTCTTTTTGTACAATATTGCCAAAATCCGACCATATCTCTCCGCCTCTACTGCCAAGATCCTGGTCCATGCCCTAGTGATCTCACGACTTGATTACTGTAATGTCCTCCTGGCTGGGCTTCCTCTTTCTCACCTCCGTCCTTTAATCTCTGTCCAGCATTCAGCTGCACGCATTATCACTTCCACCCACCGCTCTGACCACATTTCTCCTGTGTTGGCATCCCTTCACTGGCTCCCTCTCCCTTTCCGCATTCAGT
>NW_024825498.1:886-1600 GCF_019175285.1 Sceloporus undulatus
GTATAAGCTCCTGCTGTCGACATTCAAAGCCCTCCATGGACTGGCCCCTCCTTACTTATCAGACCTTCTTTCTCTTCACCTTCCCACCAGGGCCCTCCGTTCTGGTAGTCAAGGGTTCCTGTCTCAGCCCAGGATTTCCTCTGCCCCATCCCGGATTCGCCCCTTTTCACTTGCTGCCCCTCACTCCTGGAACCTTCTTCCTCCACAAGCAAGAGCAATCACTTCTTTAACCAGCTTCAAAACGGAGCTGAAAACCATCCTATTCAGAGAAGCTTTCCCAGGCATCGCATAATTGTCGCTTACTATCTGATGTTCTGTTGTTGGCTGTTTATCGATCCATTTCCTGCATTCCTATGTACTGTATATGTATTATCCTACTTGTGATTATGTATTTTCTCTGGATAATGATTAACCATCCATTATGAAGCCTTGCCCTCCCTCCAGTCCATCTGCCTTGGTCCAGACCTCGGAGGTTGAGAGGAACTGCTGGACCTCTTACCCTTTCCCTCCACCACTCCCTTCTCCTTCTGTGTCATGTCTTTTTAGATTGTAAGCCTGAGGGCAGGGAACCGTCTAACTAAAAAGATTGCATGTACAGCGCTGTGTAAATTTACAGCGCTTCATAAATAAAGGTTAATAATAATAATAATAATAATAATGTAACTGCTTTCTGTATTTGAAGGTTGAATATCTTACTTTCTTACCACATTAAAT
>NW_024825499.1:0-1600 GCF_019175285.1 Sceloporus undulatus
CCACTGACTCAGCTTTCCTCTTCCTCCTCCTCCTCCTCCTCTGGCCCAATTCTGCCCTGGCTTTCAGGCACCCTTCCTCCGGCTCCTTCCTCCTTCTCTTCCTCCTCCTCCTCTCCCCCTCCTCCTCCTCATGATGGCTGGCGCGCGCAGAGGGAAGGGGGCAGGCGCGCGCACAGAGGGAAGGGGGGCAGGCGCGCGCGTTGCCACTGGCCCCTGCTGAGGCCTGGGCGGCGCGCGCCGAGGAGCCCGTCCTCTTTGGCCAGCTGGCCAATGGCTGGCTGGCCAAAGTAAGGGACGAGCTCCTATTTTGGAGCCCCGCGTACGCGCAAGCCCTCACTCTAGAGGCGCGGTGGCGGCGGCGCTTCTGCCGCCGAGGAGGAGGAAGGCGGAGCTGGAGGAGGTGGGTTGGCGCTGCCCACCGCAAAGATGACAAGGAGGAGGTGGGTTGTGCCGCAGCAGCCGCATTAGCGGCGGCGGCAATGGCCGGAGGGGGCGCCGAACTGGGAACATGGCACGGGTGGGGGCCCAAACCGGACCAGGACCGGGAGGGGCCCCCCCGAAACCGTGATTGGCATGGGGGCCGCCGGGTTATGGCAACCCTATGCAGCCTCAAAAATCGAGGCTTGCGGCGACCTCCTGGAGGGCTTTCTCTGTTGTCGCCCCCAGGCTCTGGAACGGCCTGCCGGATGAGATCCGTCAATTAACATCTTTGGACAGCTTCAAAAAGGCTGTCAAGACGGATCTCTTCAGGCAGGCCTTCCCAGACTAAAATATCCCGGCCTCAGGATCTCCCCCCTCCTCAGTAATGTCTCCAAAGCCTCCTTTTCTTTTCTTTAGAACTGAAGTTGCAGTGGTTTGTTGGTTGGTATTATTTTGTTTAATTTATTGTTATTTTAACTAGTTATTGTGGTTTTAAATTAGATATGTTGTTTAATAACTTTTTAAGGAGGGAGGGAAATATATTGTTTTTATGCTGTATGCTATTTTAATGTTGTAAACCGCCCGGATTGGTTCGCCACAGGGCAGTATATAAATAAAAATTTATTATTATATATATATTTTCTGTAGAACTAATGAAACAAGCTCAGAAGCGGTTTAGCAATTATCACCTCAATTCATGCATTAATCTTTATCCAGTTTGTTACCAATACTGCTTATTGTGGATTTTGACTATTTCAATGAACCTGTGAAACAAAGTTAGGCATTATGCAACACTCATATATTAAGATCCATTTTCCCTCTATGAATCTACTCAGAAATAAAGCCCCATGTAACGCAGTGCAAAGTTTTGAATGTACCTCAACCAGTGAGTCTATAAGCCACTTCTGTCCTTCAAGACCTATACATAATTTAATTGGACTCTGTGCGTGTAAGTAACTGAAGACATAGGCCTGTTACAGACAGCCAAAATAAAGCTGCTTCGAGTCACAGTGGAGGTATGGTGTTTCAATGATGCATGCGTCCTAAGAGTTCAGAAGTTGCACCAAAGCCACACTCCAGCCCTAAGGACTGGAGCATGGCTTTGGTGTGGCTTCTGGACTCTTAGGACACATGCATCATTGAAACACCATACCTCCACTGTGACTTGAAGCAGCTTTAT
>NW_024825500.1:0-1600 GCF_019175285.1 Sceloporus undulatus
TTCTTCCTAATTTTGTGGTGGAATCTCTTTTCCTGCAGTTTGCATCCATTGCTCTAGGTCCTATTCTCTGGACCTGCAGAAAGCAAGCTTGCTGCAACATCAATATGACATTCCTTCAAATATTTAAACAGGGCTATCATATCACTTCTTAACCAAACTTATTCAATATGAAGTATAGAAATACCTAGATTAGGTTCATTATGTTTCTGATCTGCGGGATTTTTTCAGACTAAGGTAACAAATTTGAGCCCAAACAGCTTCCAAATACAGGAGGCTTCAAGATTCAGGCCTGTGACCTGCCTAATTGTCTAGTGGTTTTCCTCTCTTTCTGCTACCTTCCACCTTTCCTAACATCATTGGCTTTTCCAGTGAGTTCTCTCTTCTCATGATGGCCCTTATCACACGATGGGTTTTGCAGCTCAAATCCGAAGTCACTTCTGGTCCAACCATGCAAATTCACGTTAAAACGTGATGTATTATCACACACGATTGCTTTCTATGGGGGGGTCATTCTGAGGCAGATCCGGAAAAAAAGCAATTTCACAAAAATTGTTTTCAAGCTCACTTTGCTTTCAATACAAATTGTTCTGGTGTGGAATGCAACATTGCTTCGGCCCTGGTACACCCCCCAAACCTCCACGGTGGTAAATTTCCCATGATGCAGCACTGCAATTTTACTCCATTTGCTTCTGGTGCTCCTTCAAGAATGGAGGGCACGGAGATGGGAGCAACAGAGGGGCGATCGGAGGCTGGGGGGAGAGATGGGAGCAATGGAGGGGCGATCGGAGGCTGCGGGGAGAGATGGGAGCAACGGAGGGGCACTCGGAGGCTGGGGGGAGAGGTGACAAGAACAATTCATGTGAGGGTTGCATTCACATGAAACAGGAACCAGGAAGTGCCCCCCTTCTTCACTCCGGAAATGCAAAGGTTCACGATGCGTTCAGACCCCCACTGAGCATGCGCAAGGGTCCCAGTTCGAATTGTTGAATCTGCATGGTATGTACCACTGTGATAATTTAATGTGCACTCGTTCTGCTTTGACTCAGGAATGACCACAATTTCAATTCTTCATGTGTGATCATTCATCGTGTGAACTGCCTTGTATTCGAATTGTCTCTGCTTCCCTTTCACTTTGAATTGGCTCTGGATTGGAGTTCCAGTTTTATGTGTGATAAGGTCCAATGTGGCCAAAGTACAATACCCTCAGTTTCATCATCTTGGCTTCCAGGGAGATTCCAGGCTTGGGTTCAAGGACCCAGTTGTTTGTCTTTTTGGCTGCCCATGGGATCCTCAGCATTCTTCTCAAAACAGTTTTCTTTTTATCTGCTTTCTTCACTGTCCATTTCTCACATCCCTACATAGTGATGGGGAATAAAATGGCTTGGGCAATTCTAACTTTAGTGCTCAGTTGTATAACTTTGAACTTTAGGATTTTGTCTAGCTCTTTCATGGCTGCTGCTCTCATTCCTAGTCTTCTTCTTTCTTGACTGCAATCCTCCTCTATATCAATGTTTGATCCAAGGTACAATAGCCAGTGTGGCGTAGTGGTTTGAGCATTGGATTAGGGACTCTGGAGACCAGGGACCTTACCACACGGGGG
>NW_024825501.1:0-1600 GCF_019175285.1 Sceloporus undulatus
GTGTCGGTTGGAGATCAAGAGAGAGAGAGTTAAAGAGCGGATCTTGGAAGTTAGTCTCAGAATTGGACGCTTAGCTCTATTTATTTGTTCAATAGCTTATTGTGGCACCAGAACTCTCTGTATGAATTGAATATTATATACTTACAAATATTGTACCTGCAAGATCCTTAATATCTTGTATGACTTATATTTTAGTTATATTTTGTTATCTATAGTAACTATCTCCTTGGAGTATCTACTACTCAACACTCCTTTTACAAGTGTCTTGGCTCAGTTGATGCTTGGGAAGATTAGTAAAGAAGTAGAAATAAGGTTCCTTAACTGGTCCCAGTGTAGGTTAAGGGAAACCCTTTTATAATTCACTGGATGATGGCAGCGTGATTTAGGAAAGTCTGCTGGGCTAAGATCCTTAATGTCTAAATGTCCAATTAACAATTAGTAAGCCACTCTGATAGCCTTTTGGCTGAAGAGAGAGGGGTATAAAACTATTATTATTATTATTATTATTATTACAGGGCCACAGTTTGGCTGCTTGGACCACCGGAGATCATCACAGAGAGTCAGTTGGAAAAGCCCATCTCACTCCAGAAAATAAAGGTACTTGAGGAGTTTGCACTCTGCGTCTTTCTGTAATAATAGCTACAAAACTGATCATAGCATTTGGGACATTTAGTCTTTTAAAAACAAATATGGCAGATTTAAATGCTGCTTTAAAACCTCTTTCCATCTGCCAGCTTTCCGCTGGTTTTGGGGGGAAACGAGAAAGTGTTGGAAGGGAGGGACTGCCAACAGAATTAGGAGATGCATTGCAGGCTATGGACAGTTTGTGGCCAAGAAAGGTCCAAAACACATGGCAGCAATAGCCCATTTTGAGAGCGCTTTAACTGCCCTGGCCCAGTGCTAGGGAATCCTGGGAATTGCAGTTTATTGTGGCACCAGAACTCTCTGACAGAGAAGGCTCAATGTCTCACAAAACTACATTTCCCAGAATTCCCTAGCACTGAGTATTCCGGTGGCCATTTTGTTTTCCAGTGGCCATTTTGTGCTGCTTGTGA
This sequence comes from Sceloporus undulatus, assembly GCF_019175285.1. Taxonomy (NCBI): domain Eukaryota; kingdom Metazoa; phylum Chordata; class Lepidosauria; order Squamata; family Phrynosomatidae; genus Sceloporus; species Sceloporus undulatus. Next base: position 1,056 of record NW_024825501.1, read on the forward strand.
CTTTGGGGAATAATGTTCCAGAACATTCGCTGAGGACTCAATTGAACAGAGGTATCTCTTTCTCTCCCTGAGGCTTCAGAGCTTCAAGGAGAAGTTAGGGGATGATGGGATAGGTCGCAGGGGGTCATTGGGGCCAGTATGGTATTGAAGGAGCAGTCAGGGGATGATGGGATAGGTCGCAGGGTGTCACTGGAGCCATGATCAGACTGAAGGAGCAGTCAGGGGATGATGGGATAGGTTTCAGGGGTTTACTGGAGCCAGAATTGGAATGAAGGAGCCATCAGGGGGGTGATGGGAAAGGTTGCAGGGGGTCACTGGAGCCAGGATCAGACTGAAGGAGCAGGCAGGGGATGATGGGATAGGTTTCAGGGGGTCACTGGAGCCAGGATCATACTGAAGGAGCCATCAGGGGGGGTGATGGGAAAGGTTGCAGTGGGTCACTGGAGCCAGGAAAAGACTGAAGGAGCAGTCAGGGGATGATGGGATAGGTTTCAGGGGTTACTGGAGCCAGAATTGGAATGAAGGAGCCATCAGGGGGGTGATGG
>NW_024825502.1:0-1600 GCF_019175285.1 Sceloporus undulatus
GCAGCATGTTTGCATCTGGCTGTCTTGCAAAGAGAGTTAGTTATTCCTCCCCACTGAGAATTTATCCTTATAGTAATGGAGGTCAGGGCAGGGGAGCATTAAATCCACCCCAAACATGGATTCACTGTCCCACTAAGATGGAAGCCACTAAGGGGGTTGGATACTATGGGACACAGACCTTTGTCTTTAGTGAGAGCTGTTCAATGAATTTTATGAGGCAAGTCAGCTTTATTTACATACCACCTTTCTACTGTAACAGACAGTGAACAGTGACCAAATTATCAATGGGGAATTTAATTAGCTCAATGTCCCAAGAGGAGGCCTGTTACTACACCTCAGGGATCGCCCCTTCAATCTGTATACCAGGAACTAGAAATCCAGAAACGAGGAAACAGGGGTTCAAACACACACAGGCGCATACGCACAAGCATTCATACAAGGCTCAGGAAATAACGTGGTAGATGTGGGATAGATAATAGGCTTTTCTCATGGTAATACTCACTTGAAGTAGAGGTTCTATCTTGGGAAGTCCAATTTGTGTGAGGGTTTGTAAGTCTGCTTAATATTTAAGGCTTAGCAAACCAGGTCAGAGCAACTCTGACTGCAAACTGACATAGATGTTGGCTGCAAAATGACCAGAGAAAGGCCGGTGACTGACCTGGGTGAGGGAGGCAGCTGAGAGTGGCTGGCAGCAGCACATCCCTAAATTTAGGAGACCTTTTAAGGGTTTAACAGGGTCTCTAGACAAAGGGCAATCAGTCTGAAACTGTTGGAAGTGTATTTCACATCTTAGGTCCATGTTTTGATCTCACTAAATGTTTCTGCTACAGTAGGGACCCAAATGGCTATGCAAATGCCATTCCTTCGATTCAAATGTCTCCCCCTCAATTACAAGAGAGAAACACTGCCTTAAGACATCTGCCTGATAGCAGCTAAGCAGCTCCTCCCATGATCTCACCCATCTTCAGAGCTGGGAAAGGAAATTCGTTTGCATATCAAAACCCATGGCTTCCCCTTGTTTCAGTGGGAACCTGTTATTGAGATCCCATGCTAGGGCCATATAGCTATCAGGTCAAGATGCACTTTTGATATCAAGGTGCAGGTCAGAGCCTATCATTTAGAAATATTAAAAGGTGCAGATCAATGCCTATCACTACTGGGGGAAAGTATATAAAGTGAATTTCTTACCAAAATAAACACACAACTAATAATAATAATAATAATAATAATAATAATAATAATAATAATAATAATAGTTTATTTATATCCCGCTCTTCAACCAAGGCTATCAGAGTGGCTTACAAATTGTTAATTAGACATTTCCCAGATACAAGAGAATCTTTGATTATACAACATTTTTGTTGGAGATTTGGGATATCTGCATTGCACATGTAAACAAAAATAGACCCATCTCCCTTTAAACCTCCTGCATCTATTTGTAGAAAGGTACACAGGTTCAAATGATTTGTCTTGTAATACCATGATGACCATGTGAACCAGATGTGTCACCTACAACCTGCCCCCAGAAAACAATGTTCACATCAGGTTCACAATCTCACTTTCCAACTCTTGCTTCTCCTGCTCCGGCAGGGAATTTTTA
>NW_024825503.1:0-1600 GCF_019175285.1 Sceloporus undulatus
GTTTCTGTGAGAGCGAGGAGGTTAAAGGATTTGGAGAGAAAAAGGTCGTGAATTGCTGTTGCTTTAGGGGCAGCAGAGCGACAATTACAGAGTGAACAGAGGAATGGAAGCAGGGAGACAGGGAGAGGCTGAATGAGGATCAGGTTAGGGGAAATGTGAGGAGCCATGGGAAGGATGGGATTCACTACCCAGTGATCAACAGGAGAAGGTGAGACAATGGCAGAGACAGGAGAGAAAAAAGAAAGAGGTGTAGCTGGCTCTCTTTCTGAGGTGTTAAAGCAGTTTGAAGCTATTGCCAGCTCAGGCCATCTGAGTCCAATGCAAGTAGGAGGTGGGCTTAAAGGAGCAGAAAGTCTTACTTGCTCTTACTTCCTGTGGAAAAGTTCAATGCAAGCAGGAAGTTCTTCCAGGCAGCACAGGTCTTACTTGCCCCTCTTCCTGTGGAGAATTCTGGGAGCAGGAGGAGTTCCCTCAAAGGGCGCACAGGTCTTACTTGACCCTCTGTATTTTGTAACCCACCGAGCTGTGAGGAGAGGCAGATAAGAAATAAAATTATTATTAGACAAGAATCTAGGTGAAGGTGCATGTTGCTCTGGAGGAAATGACTATTCAGATATTCTAGGCAGTGGTGTCACTAGGGGGGTCCAGTGGTGTGGACCACAGCAGGTGAAACCCCAGAAGAGGGGTGACACCCAGTTGGACCCTCCTCAAGGTGTGTGTGGGGGGTGAGGACTGCTACAGTGGATGCCTCCACCATACCCCTCTGGACCTGAAGAGGGCAGTGCCACAGCAGCAAACAAGAGGGCCCAGTGTGGCCCACAAAACCTCACTACCATGGCTCTGCTCTCTTCCTGAGGAGGACAGCGCTATGGCAGTGACAGAGAGGACTGAGTTTAGCCCACCAGACCTCACTGTTATGGTGCTGCTCTCCTGAAGAGAACAGTGCCATGACAGTGAACTAGAGGGCTGAGTGTGGTCCCCCAGACCTTGCTGCCACAACTCCTCTCTCCTCATGAGGGGAACAGTGCCACAGCAGCAAATGAGAAGACTGAGCTGCCACAGTACCTGAGGAGAGCGACCCACAGCAGCAGCAGCAGCAGCAGCAACAGAGAATGTTCAGCTGGCCCCAGAAAGCCTTGCCTTGCCTGGATGCCACTGATTCTAGGCAATTTAGGACTTTCACAGTCAAAATTGACACTTTCATGAAGTGGCATCACTACGGTTGGCATCACCTGGTGTGGTAACTCATGGTGTCACTCCTCCCATGGAGAGGAGCCCAGCAGCAGAGAGAGAGTTCTGGTGTTTGGCCTTGGGCACGCCTGAGCTCTCCTCCTCTTCATTCCAGCCCTCTGAGCCAGAGGCAGTGTGGGTCCTCCAAACTCAGCCTGAGGATATAAAAGCCCTCCACCAACACCTGCTTTGAGAGGAGCCCAGCAGCTGATGGGGAGATTAATCATGAAGACTCTAATACAGCTCAAACATCTGAATTCACACAAATTACATTAGATACTGAAAAGTCCAATTTCAAAACTAATAAACACTTAGGGAACCAAATTGTCCCCAAACTGACTGACAATCCTCCTCAAAATATCACCTCAAG
>NW_024825504.1:0-1600 GCF_019175285.1 Sceloporus undulatus
ACTCATGTTCAACTTGTGGTCTACTTGGACTCCTAGATCCCTTTCACATGTAGTTTCATTCAGCCAGGTCTCCCCCATCCTATATCTTTGCATTTCATTTTTCTGCCCTAAGTGCAGGACCTTACATTTCTCTGTATTGAATTTAATTTTGTTAGCTTTGGCCTAGCTTTCTAGTATATTCAGGTCATCTTGATCCTGTCCTCAGGGATATTTGCTATTCCTCCTAATTTGGTGTCATCTGCAAATTTGATAAGTATGCCCCCATTCTGTCCTCCAAGTCATTGATAAAGATGTTGAATAGCACTGGGCCCAGGACAGAGCCCTCTGGGACCCCACTGATCACTTCTCTCCAGGATGAAAAAGAGCCATTGTTGAGCACCCTTTTGCTTTGCCCAGTCAACCAATTACAAATCCATGTAACAGTTACCTTGTCTGGCCCACATTCTTGCAAATACGCTAGTGAAATGTGGGCTAGAAAAGGTAACTGTTTGGCCACTTCAATGCTGATGCTGCTTAAAAAGACTTCTAGCTGGACAGAGGAGGAGGAGAAGGGACGCTTTTGGAAAAGGCCCTTCCGTGTGAGAGTCTTTTGTTTAGTGAGAGCCACCAGGAAATGTAATAAATGTTTTTACAAAGTCATCCCCCAAGGAAGCAAAGGTGAGAGGTCCTCTATTGCCAGGGGGAATTGTAGCTGTTTGGCTTCGCAAGGGTTAATATAAAGGAAATATGTTCCTAGAGAGGTAAAAACAATGGAAGAGGAAGAGGAGGAGGAGGAGAGGTTGCTCTTCCTCCCAGGCAAGTCCCCTCCCTTCCTCTTCCGGCTCTGAGTGCGAATCCTTCCTCTTCCCAGCCAGGATCTGGAGGTGATACATGAATGAGGAGCCCAGGAGGGTTGCAGAGGGGCAGAGAAGCTGGGGAAAGGGCTCCTTCCTTCCTTTCTCTCTCTCTTTCCCTCCTCCCTTCTTTCCTCTCTTTCCTTCCTTCCTTCCTCTCTCTTTCCCTCCTTCCTTCCTTCCTTCCTTGGTGGGAGAGAGGGAGATGGAGGGAGGGAGACCCTCTGGGCAGGAAAAAAGGGTCCAGAGGAGGGAAGAAAGGGCTTTGGGGCCAGGAGCCCCTTTCATGGTATTTTAGCCTGGGCTTTTTAGAGGGAAATAAACCCATTTCTTAGGAGACAGGGCAGTATAATATTAAAACCTCAGGATATAAAGCCTATTCATGGCCCCCTGGAAATGGGACCCAAAAAAGGAGGCCAAGGGGGTCCTGTACTTGCCCTACATTTTCCAAGGGCTGGGTGAGAGGGATATATAGCTCTTTTGGACCTTTGGTCAGTAGCTGTTCATGTGAGAAAGCAACAAATCTGAATGGCAAGAGTGAGTTTCCCTGCGTTCAAAACTCTCTCTGAGGAGATAGGTCCCTTTTGTTATTTGTGCAGGAGCCACAATGTCTGGAGACATTTTGTTGTGTGTTGTTTGCCTCCAAGTGGTTTCCAACTGATGGTGACCATGTCACAGGGGTTTCTTGGCAGGTTTCTTCAGGAAATCCTTGGAGGCTTCTACCTCTAGGAAAGGAAAAGCAGTTTCTTCTAATATTGGGACTGAAC
>NW_024825505.1:0-1600 GCF_019175285.1 Sceloporus undulatus
AGTTGGAAACCAAAGAGGTAAAAATAAAACATGGCTTCTTTCTCTGTGAGGAAGGAATAATAATAATAATAATAATAATAATGTATTTGTATCCCGCCTCTCTGTGTAACACAACCGGGGCGTCTTACAGATTAAAACATACAATCCCGCATCCCAATATCCCAACCCGCCTAAAATACAATTAAACAATTCACAATTAAAACATACTTTGAAATAAGAACAAACCGAAGAGTGACTACAGGAAGACCATAGTTGTATGTAGAGAGATCTTGTAGCACCTTTGAGACTAAATGAAAGAAAGCTTTATATATATATATATATATATATATATATATATATATATATGAGCTTTATATATATATAATTTTATATATAAATATATGTATGTATGTATGTATGTATGTATAAAGAGAGAGATTTAGAATTTATAAATTATATATTGGCCATTTCACAAATACAAACAAAAATCCATCAGTGATCCACTTATTGGCCACATGAAATGCAGAATAGATTTTTGGAAGCTTTCGAAGCTCCATGGGCTTCTTCCTCAGGAAAGATGTTTCAAACCAAACAGGAGAAGAAGAAGAAGAAACAACTGGAGATGTTGGTCAGATGCCTCCATTTTGTTGTTTCAGTCCTTAATAAAGGGCTCTCCCTCATAACATCTTTTCTAAGGACAGAAGCAACAAAAGCCAGGCATCTGACTGACATCTCCAATTGTTTTGTTTTTCTTTCTCCTGTTTGCTTTGTAACATCTTTCCTGAGGAAGAAGCCCATGGAGCTTCGAAAGCTTGCAGCAAGAATATTGTGCATTTCGGATGGCCAGTAAAGGGATAACTGGAGGATTTGTTAAATGGCCAAGACAGCTACCTCTGCATTATACACACACACACACACACACTTTATAAGTTCTACATCTATAATTCTATATTATAGATTGATTTAGACATATAAATATAATACAATTGTATATGTACATTGTGCATTTCAGTTGGCCAACACAGGTATCACTGGATATGTGTGTGTGTGTGTGTGTGTGTATGATACAGTGTGTGTTTCTTTCCCTGTATTGTGGGAGCCTTGTGTAGCTATTATCTTTGGTTTCATAATTTATATGTTATTCATCATGTGTATGGTTTATTGATATCTATGATTTAGGACATACACATTGTTCTGAGGGGGACTTGTGTTGTTGTGAGGCCTTGTGCCTGTCCTCCAGCTTTGTCCCTGAACTGAGCCCTTTTCCCCTCAACTAACGCCAATCGCCTTGCTTCCCGCTCAAAGGCTGCAGGGCAGTTGCAGTGTTGCCAATAAGCCTGGAAGATAATTCCCCAAAATGTTTGTCCAAAACCCGCTGAATCCCCCCAGATCACACGGAATATTCAGTCACAATTCCCGGAAAATTCCCATAATGTTTAAATGGCGGATGTTTTGCAAATCAACATAAACATAATTGAATAAAAATAATTGTAACTTATTTCAACCCTCAAAATCACCATTGAACCAAACAAAGAATGTTTTAGTCCTTTTAAGATATTTATTTTGACATGAAGGTCATCTTTCGGCCTCTGAGGGAGAGAGAAGGCTAGCCCAATACCAT
>NW_024825506.1:0-588 GCF_019175285.1 Sceloporus undulatus
GGGGGGGGGGAATACTGGTGGCCCTGCACTTGGGTCTCTTTCAGCAAAATATGCCCTTTAGCTGTGTACAAGGAGGCCGAGATGAAGTTCCTGAATAAAGAGACTAGAGTTAGGCTTGATTTGTCAAGAAACCCTGCATCACTCAAAGACACAGAGAACAGCATGCTTCTGGTGAGATACGCAGGTGACATATGCCTCCTTTGGGCCAATACAGAGATGGGTATCCCCTTCCTCCCTCTTCACCAAACAAAGCCCCCTGGACCTAGCACAGATTCACTGCAACTCCCCTACACAACAGATACTCCATGTTAAAACGCTTTTGACATTGCTATGTTACACAGCACGTGAGGCAACATGTTAACGTATGGCACCAGATTCTGCACCTTGACTGTACTCAATAGATTGTGAACTGAAGAAACACCTGTTGCTTTCTCAATGAGCAAAGAGACACTGTAATCTTCTCTCAGATGAGGCTTTTATGCATATAAGAAGTTCCACTGTGTACAACACTATATACATCGACACCCTCCACCATCCACACCAGTAACAACCCACTCTGAGGCACACACTGTCTGACTCTTCCTCAGT
>NW_024825506.1:688-1600 GCF_019175285.1 Sceloporus undulatus
TGGGGTGCAAACTCCTTGGAAGTCATTTTGCAGCAACACAAGAGAGCCAAGTAGAAGGGGGGGAAGTGGGAAGAGGAGAGGGAAACTGGGACATTTTTGAAACCCCCTGACAAAGTGGGGTGAGAGAGGATTAACCAGGACTTTCTCTGCCAAACTGGGACAATATGTTCTCCACTTGCTTTCATGAGCTGGCCCAGCAGTGACACAAATGAAACTAATAGTCAGGATGTCAACTCACCAAAGAGTTGTTGTACTTCGACAGCCTCTTTCTCTTGGGGCCCAACTCCCTCTGCTTGGCTTCTCTGTTGGCCATTAGGTGGGAAAGGGGGGGGGGAATACTGGTGGCCCTGCACTTGGGTCTCTTTCAGCAAAATATGCCCTTTAGCTGTGTACAAGGAGGCCGAGATGAAGTTCCTGAATAAAGAGACTAGAGTTAGGCTTGATTTGTCAAGAAACCCTGCATCACTCAAAGACACAGAGAACAGCATGCTTCTGGTGAGATACGCAGGTGACATATGCCTCCTTTGGGCCAATACAGAGATGGGTATCCCCTTCCTCCCTCTTCACCAAACAAAGCCCCCTGGACCTAGCACAGATTCACTGCAACTCCCCTACACAACAGATACTCCATGTTAAAACGCTTTTGACATTGCTATGTTACACAGCACGTGAGGCAACATGTTAACGTATGGCACCAGATTCTGCACCTTGACTGTACTCAATAGATTGTGAACTGAAGAAACACCTGTTGCTTTCTCAATGAGCAAAGAGACACTGTAATCTTCTCTCAGATGAGGCTTTTATGCATATAAGAAGTTCCACTGTGTACAACACTATATACATCGACACCCTCCACCATCCACACCAGTAACAACCCACTCTGAGGCACACACTGTCTGACTCTTCCTCAGT
>NW_024825507.1:0-1600 GCF_019175285.1 Sceloporus undulatus
AAGGAAGGAAGGAAGGAAGGAAGGAGAAAGGGGAGGAGACATATTGTACTAGTTTGTCTCACTCACAGGCAGGAATAAAATGTTTCAGCTGGTGCCAGGAAATGCCAGGAAAACAGCCTAGCACAATGGAAATGCTGTGAGAGTGTTTAAACAAACAAAAGCCTAAGAACTACTGCAACCTCCTGACAGGTTTACCTGGTCTGGAGGAGATACATAAGAACTATCTATTTATTTTATATCCTGCTTTTCTCCCAGTCATTTAAAGTCACGACAAGACAATAAAATTGTAGCATGCATACTCCATTAAAGACTTCTTCACATAGGCCGGTTACAGACCGGCACTTGGGACGTCCTGCGGACGTCCCATTTTAAAAAAGGGGCGTCTCTTCTCTGCCACCAGAAAAACTGTGTAACATAGATTCAGTGATATGCGGGAATTACAATTTATGAGTAACATTAGTATAAAAAACCATTACTGAGGATCCTGTATGGTATGGTATGGTATGGTATGGTATGGTATGGTATGGTATGGTATGGTATGGTATGGTATGGTATGGTATGGTATGGGAGGAGGTCAATGGGGGTGCGTGACCCCACGAATTATCACATTGGGTGACGCCAAACCTAGTGATGCCACTGGGTGACAGGAAAGGAAACGTGGGCTGACTGGAGCTATAGACTTTACCAGTTTGAATGTTGTACAATAGCCTTTCTATGACGAAAACTATAGTTTTCTGGGAAAGTTGCACAACTTTTATAGAAAAGCTTTGTTGTTTCTCATAACAGTGAGGGGCGAAATAGCCAAGGCTTTTATTGCACGATCCCCATTTTCGCCATCAATGAAAGGAAGTGCATATATACCAGTTTAGGAGCACTCCCCACCATATATCCCTTCCGCTCTCTCGTCCTTAACCCCATTTCTCTGCCCCATGTCTTACCCAGCATGTTTGCATTGCTCCCACCCCCCACCCCTCCATGTTTTTAACACAATTCTGGACTTATACTAATCAGGTTGTCACTGAAAGGGTGCAAGGAGTGCAGACTGCATCAGGTGACACTCTAAAGGAGGCGTGACACCATTGCTCCCCCTAAATCTGCTATTTGATAGGAATGGGCTGTGGTCTTCCCTTCAAATCACTGGAGATGGTGTGACTGGGGAGGAAGGAGGAGAGGCCTTTTTTCCCTTTAAATTGATTTTAATTGTTTTAATTTATAAAAAATTCTCTTAAAATCATCTTTAAAAACACCACATCTCCCCAAATTTCCACTTCAAGCACAAGAAACTATGTGAATATAAATACATTCAGTACAATATTGTAATTTAAACATACAATTTTAATTTTGCTAGTGGCTTATGCAGCAACTCTTGCCATTACATTCAATGATATGTGAGAATTACGATTTATGAATAACATTAGTACAAAATACATTATTAAGGAGTCTGTGTGGTGTATTATCAGAGGAAGTCAATGGGGTGTGTGTGACGCAATGAGTTACCAGACTGGGTAATGCCAATTGGAAAAGTCTAGATGTACAATCCCAACCAAGAAGGGTCTCTGTGCTGTCTTTGCTAACCATACCTGTGAAGATGGTGGGACTT
>NW_024825508.1:0-1600 GCF_019175285.1 Sceloporus undulatus
GAAATACAAAAGAAAGCTCTGCCCTAAAATTCCTCCATGGATCTCAATACATGAAATGTTTCATAAATAAGAAAACTTGCATAAAGGGAAATTGTTTACATATAAAGATCTACTAAAGAAGGAGAACGGACAATGCCAAATCATAACCAGAGAGGACTTAAATAAAGAAAGTATAAGATGCCTTTGGTTCCCATATAGACAATCTACCGAAAGGTTCAAAAAGGGCTAAAAATTAGAAGAAACAGAAAGGGTGAAAACAGAATTAGACTTATTATTACATTCAGGCAATAAACAGATTATGAAATTTTACATATTGTTGATAAATTTAGAATTGGAACAAGAAACTACAAAAGATAACATGATTAAATGGGCCAAAGATGTAGGACATAGTACATATCTAGACAGTTGGGAGAGAACGTGGAATCAAAATTTAAAGAATACCATAAGTTATAATTTAAAAGCAAATTCCTATAAAATGTTTTACAGATGGTACCTGACACCAGAGAGACTAGCCAAGATGTCAGTTTCTGTTATCAGTAACTGTGAAGTCAAAGGCTTTTATGGTCAGCAAACATAGTTTTTTGTGAATTTTTTGGGCTTTGAGATTGTGTTTGAAAGGAGTTTTTTCTTGACATTTTGCCAGCAGCTGGCATCTTCAGATAATACTGGCATGAAAGAGAATGGGGTGTGCATACACACACACTGTTGGTTGAGAGGAAGTGATCTACACATCTGTGTATTGTTCTTATGTTGAATGGCAAGGCCTCAGGGGGTCTATTTAATTAATGGTTCATTGCTGGGAAACCCCCCCCCCCCCACACACACACACTGGGTGGTTTTCATTTGCATTTGCTGGGTCTTGGTTTTGGTCTTTTTCAGGACTGGTAGCCAAACATTGTTTACTTTAAGGGTTTCTTCTTTCCTGTTGAGATTGTCCAGGTGTTTATGGATTTCAATCGCTTTCCTGTACATTCTGAGCTGATAGTTGTTGTCATGGTAGAGAATTTCAGTGTTTCATGCAAATAAAAATCACCTAGAAGAGGATTTCCCCCAGCAGACAATGAATCATTAATTAAAGGCCTTGCCATTCAACACCAGAACAATACAAAGATTAACCTGTAAATCACTTCTTCTCAAACAACAGAACATATACCCATTCTCTTCAGTGCCAGCATTTTCTGAAGATGCCAGCCACAGATTTGGACTGGACACACCTTGAAAGAGATGACACCATGAAAGAAAGGACTCTCTTCTGAAAACAAAGCCATGGGGCTCCAGCCACCAAAAACATTAATTTAAAATTACATTTTTCATTCTATCTTTCTCACTCTTGACTGCACGTGTATTCATCCTACAAACATCTCTCACATCTCTCCCTCTTCACCCTCATGGATTCCCAGGGCTTGTATTTTGGGTCTCAGGCCAAGCTTTCTCTATTAGAGACCCAGACCCATTTAGGGACCTGGAGTGGAAGGCTGTCCATAGTGTTTCAGTCTATTTTGATCTTTGACTAGTGAAGGTGAAGTAGATTCTCAGTGAGAGAATGGCATGAGTTGAAATAGATTCACCTGGAGTGGATCACATCTTTTTCATATATATC
>NW_024825509.1:0-1600 GCF_019175285.1 Sceloporus undulatus
TCCTAAAAAGATCAAGGGAGGTGAAGGAGCTTGACTTCATAGAAAACCTTTTCCCACAATGTTGGCATTTGTATGGCTTCTCTCCTGTGTGGACTCTCTGATGCCTAACTAGGACTGACTTTGATAATATTATATGTACTTATACATTCTTCTATATATTATACTTATACAGTCTGCCCTTCTTAAACATGGATTTTTTTATAGCATCCACAGCCAGCAAAACTTCCACAACAGTATAAATATAAAATATCGAACCTTGATTTTCCAGTTTTATTACGGACTCCATTTTGCTCTCTCATTATAGTCAATGGGACTTGAGCATCCCCGTAATTTGTTATACAATGGGGATCTTGGAACCAAACCCCGGTTTACAACAAGGGTCCACTCTGTGTGTGTGTGTGTGTGTGTGTGTGTATATATATTATCCTCATATATAATCCATATATCTATATCTATATCTATATTTCACGTTAAAACCCATCAATAGTTTTTCCAGCAAGCCTGGAGTTTTTGGCACATGCGCAAAAGCCTCCTACAGCGCCATCTGCTGTCCAGCAAAAGGTTTGCGTGGGAAGGCCCTGTGGCGAATAGAGCCTCAAGCTGACCAATGAAAAGGCAGCTAGAGCTCAGCCAATCAGGTGCTGGCTGAGAAGAGGGAAACCCAACCGGTGGCTGTCAGTTGGAGAAGAGTCCAATTGGGACTTTGGACTCTGAGGGGAAGGCTCTAGCCAAGGCAGTGTGAGGGCTTGGGTTGTTAGCAGTCCTCCCGAGGGACTGGAAACAGGGTTTTCCTTGAGTCCAAAGGGAAGGACTTGGGTCGCAAACAGGCTCTAGGAAAGAGAGGGATGGGTTGCGTACCTTAACTGTGTCGATAGCTTATGGGGCTTGGGCCCTAGAAGGGAATTTGGTAGCACTAATTATTTATTCATATTGAACAAGCTTTGATAGAGTTATATTTATTCCATCCTGTATTACAATAAGACTTTGTTTTTATTTTAAACCTCACTTGGATCGTGGTGAGGTTAAAAACAGCAACGCTACCTATAGTTTAAAATCTTTGGTGTGCCTCACACATATTTTGGTGGCAGTGGTGGGATAACAAAAGTCCCAAGCGCCTGCCACAATAGAAAGGTTGCCCTCACAGGCCCAAACTCCTGAGATGAGTTTTGGGGCCTTAGGCTGGGAGTATTTGCTTTACTCTGCCCAGAGACAATGCCCAGAGGGTGGAATCACTGGACAGATGGGGAGGTCCAGTACCTCTATCACTGTCTGGAGAGGAATGTGGACCTGGACCTCATAATGGGGTCCACATCCCACCCTAAGAGGGCGATCTACTCAAAGATTGCCAGGAAGCTGAGGAGACGGGGCTTTGAGAGGTCAGAGACGCAAGTGGCCCCCAAGGTGAAGGTGATGAGGATGGCTTTCTATCGTGCCATGCGCGAGCATGGCGACAGCCCCGCACCATGCCACAAACCTCTGTTTTTTATGAGATGTGGCATCTCTGGATGCTGGCTGGCGGTCCTATATTTGACCTCAATGCCACTGCGGGTGATTCTTGGTTGTTGACATTTCATGTACTGGGGTGCTATGATTGGTTGTC
>NW_024825510.1:0-1600 GCF_019175285.1 Sceloporus undulatus
CCATTTAACTGTTTTTATAGTATTGGTTTCTGTCCTGAATTAGAAATTATTTTATTTTTGGCTGATTTCATTTTTATACATTAATGGTTTAAGAGTTGCCTATTTTTTTTCTTTTTTCTGTTTTGTTTTCATTCTTTTTTATTGTTTTTAGCAACACTGTGTCTGCAAAATGAAATGAAGATATAAATCTAGAAGATGAATAAATAGGCTGATAGTCCATCACGCTGTGAGCCAACCACAGTGATAGCCAAGGAAATGTATCCCCACTTAGGTATCCTAATCCACTATACAAGCAGTGTGACATGAAGCAGCATGGCAACTTTTCACTCCCTTTGTATTCCCAATGCCCTACACCAATCATAGGACAAAGCCTTCAGGCATTGACCTTCTCTACTCCTGAAGGTACCTCACCCAAGAACCTGGGAATGATCTGGTTATAACAACTATACAACTAAAGTAATCTTCCCGCTCAAGATGTTCCATCATCACTACATGGTACAACAGACAAGGAGAGTTAGCAAGCTCAGCCCTTAGATAATGCTGTTCATCTGAAGAGAGCTGCCCCAAGCTCCAAAATATTACTTTTTTGGCCTACAACTTCTATGGCCAGTCGCCATGCTCTTGGGGATTCTGGAAACATCAGCCTAAAAAAGTAACATTTGCAGGTTCTGGATCAGTCAGTTCTTAACTGATTTTGTTGATTTTCTATAAAATTATTATACATACTGGGAAAGCATTATCAGACAAGCAATAAAAAGACTATTCCATGTACAAGGAGAACTGTGTATACTAGGAACTGGAATGGCTCAGTTAAAAGAGAATGTATCTGATCTGGAAAAGACTGGGCACTGGTTCTCATTTTACAAGTATTAGTACCTAAGAATATTCTTGGTTGTGCCTGGTTTATTGATTTGCATGTTTATTGATTTGCTGCAGGACTATAACGAATGTTCATTCTCATCCTTGACATGAAGCAGTATGTCAACACATCCACATAATCCCACTGAGAAAATGGCCAACCATTAAAGGATTTTTCATAATTCTAAACTTTTTAAATTAAAATTTTGTGTTCATTATAATTTTTTTGCACACCAAAAATACTCTAGACAGAAGATATTGCCTTCCATACAAAAGACATATTTCTCTGCACAGAACATCATTTTTGAGCTAAAATAAGTAAAATAAAATAAGTTGCAGAATCATTTTTTTTCTTTTACAAAAAAAGGTCCCAAATGTGAAAAACAATAGAAAAATGGGCAAAAACTCTTGTAATCTTGTCCAGCAGGAAGGAATTTTTTTTACAGTCTTTGTTCTTCCACGTGTTCTTCCACAAAGACTCATAGCTTTCCAGTCAATATTTGCACATTACCTATATTTAATTCATTTGCAGAGATGTTTTAATCCTACTATTTGAGAACAGTTCTACATGGATATTTCAAACAATACTAATATCCATCTGCATTAGATGATCTAGAGAAGTCTTTGACCAATAAAATAAAATTAATATTGTCAATATTATTCCTGTCACAGATGGAACAAGCATTCAGACACTCAGTAATCTGTTCATTGTTTTATAGCCTTGAGTGTTTTATAGTCTTGA
>NW_024825511.1:0-1600 GCF_019175285.1 Sceloporus undulatus
AATTATCGGCCTGTTTCGCTGCTACCATTTTTGGGAAAGGTGATCGAGAGGGCGGTTGCGATCCAGCTTCAGGCGGTCTTGGATGAAACGGATTATCTGGACCCATTTCAAACTGGCTTCCGGGCGGGTTACGGGGTTGAGACGGCCATGGTCGCCTTGGTCGATGATCTCCGTCTGGGCATCGACAGGGGAAGCGTGTCCCTGTTGGTGCTCTTGGACATCTCAGCGGCTTTCGATACCATAGACCATGGTATCCTTCTGGGGCGCCTGGCTGAGGTGGGAATCGGGGGCACTGTGCTCCAGTGGTTCCGTTCCTACCTCTCTGGGAGGTCCCAGATGGTGCAGCTGGGGGACGTGTGCTCCAGCGAGCGGGCCCTTAAAACTGGGGTCCCTCAAGGAGCCATTCTGTCTCCTATGCTATTTAACATTTACATGAAACCGCTGGGAGAGATCATCCGGAGACATGGGGCGCGGGGTTATCAGTACGCTGATGACACCCAAATTATCTTCTCTATGTCTCCGACTGATGCAGTGACTGGGGATGGCGTCTCCTCTCTCGTGGCCTGTCTAGAGTCAGTAATGGGCTGGATGAGGGAAAACCGACTCAAATTGAATCCAGAGAAAACGGAGGTACTAGTGATAGGTTCTCCTGGTCCAGGAATGGCGGTGGTTCCACCTGTCCTGAACGGGGTCACGCTCCCTGTGAAGGACTCCGTACGCAGTCTGGGGGTGCTTCTTGACTCGTCCCTTCGCCTGACAGCTCAGGTGAATGCTACGGTCAAGAGCACCTGTTATCAGCTTCGGCTGATTCGCCAGCTGCGCCCATACCTGGCCCAGAGTGACCTAGAAACTGTTGTACATGCTCTGGTAACTTCGAGACTGGATTTCTGCAATGTACTCTACATGGGGCAACCCTTATACCAAACTCGGAAGCTGCAAATGGTGCAAAACATGGCAGCCCGGCTGGTCACTGGCGCATCCAGGACCAGCCACATAACACCTGTACTAAAAGATCTTCATTGGCTGCCCATCCGCTTCCGAGCTCAATATAAGGCGTTGGTTATTACCTATAAAGCCCTAAATGGCTTGGGCCCAGGATTCCTGAAGGACCGCCTCTCCCCGTACATTCCGCCTCGCACCCTCAGAACATCTGGGCAGCAACTCCTGAAGATGCCTGGGGCTAAGTTGGCTGTTACAGCCAGAAGATCTTTCTCCACAGCTGCCCCAGCCCTTTGGAATACGCTGCCCACGGAGCTCCGCTCATCTACCACCCTGGCCCAATTTAGGAAGGGTCTCAAAACCTTCCTATTTAATCAGGCATTCCCCGACTAAATATCCTGTGGGCCTCCCTCCTCTCTCGTGGCCGTGAGGTTGGGCTAAGGGGTTGTTTTTTATTGTTTTTAGGATTGTTGTTAATTTATGTGATTTTAACCTGTATGTTGTTGCACTTTGGTGCACTTTGTTAGCCGCCCTGATCTTTTGGAAGGGCGGGGTACAAATAAAAATTTTATTTATTTATTATTATTTTATCTGCTACCTCATGGTTACCTACGGTAGCCAAAATGTGGTGAATACAAAGTGACTGGGGACCTCTCTCTCT
>NW_024825512.1:0-1599 GCF_019175285.1 Sceloporus undulatus
AACAGAACTAAGAGTCTGCTAATCTGTTTTGTCTATAGAACAAGTAACCACTTCCATTATGAGATCTGAGATGTTAAATGGCATGTTCAAGTGATAACAGGTGGGAGGAGTCATTCCTTCAGGCATCTCTAATTACAAGTTCTGCACTGTTGATGTGATTAATAAAAATTAGTTTCCCTGACTAAAGCAGAAGCTGATAACCTTAAATAATAGACAGTGTGTCTGCTAAGATCAACTACTGATTTCATGGAAGATCAGCATTAGAAGAAAGTTATCTGTAAAGCAGGAGCTAATACAGCATCTTTTATGGTTGAACACACACTGTCCTTAGGAAAACTCATCAGCTCTTTTGGTTTTTCCTACCATCTGTATGCCGATGACACCCAGCTGTATCTTTCTGCCCCTGACCTTTCTCCAAGGCTTGAACAGCAAGTCTCGTCTTGCCTTACAGCTGTCTCACAGTGGATGCGCCATCGGCATTTGAAGCTGAACATGTTCAAGACGGAGCTTCTTGTCTTTCCTCCTAAGCCCACCCTTCAACACTCCTTTTCTGTCTCTGTGGACAACATTTCCATTCAACCAGTCCAGCAAGCCCGCAGTCTTGGTTTTATCTTTGACTCTTCTCTGTCGTGTATCCCTCAGATCCAGACCACAGCCAAGGCTTGTAGATTCTTTTTGTACAACATTGCCAAAATCCGACCATATCTCTCCGCCTCTACTGCCAAGATCCTGGTCCATACCCTAGTGATCTCACGACTTGATTACTGTAATGTCCTCCTGGCTGGGCTTCCTCTTTCTCACCTCCGTCCTTTAATCAGTGTTCAGCTGCACGCATTATCACTTCCACCCACCGCTCTGACCACATCTCTCCTGTGTTGGCATCCCTTCACTGGCTCCCTCTCCCTTTCCGCATTCAGTATAAGCTCCTGCTGTCGACATTCAAAGCCCTCCATGGACTGGCCCCTCCTTACCTATCAGACCTTCTTTCTCCTCACCTTCCCACCTGGGCCCTCCGTTCTGGTAGTCAAGGGTTCCTGTCCCAGTCCAGGATTTCTTCTGCCCCATCCCGGATTCGCCCCTTTTCACTTGCTGCCCCTCACTCCTGGAACCTTCTTCCTCCACAAGCAAGAGCCATCACTTCTTTAACCAGCTTCAAAACGGAGTTGAAAACCATCCTGTTCCGAGAAGCCTTCCCAGGCATCGCATAATTGTCGCTTGCTATCTGATGTTCTGTTGTTGACTGTTTATCGATCCATTTCCTGTATTGCTATGTACTGTATATGTATTATCCTACTTGTGAGTATGTATTTTCCCTGGATAATGATTAACCTTCCATTTTGAAGCCAAGCCCTCCCTCCAGTCCATTTGCCTTGGTCCAGGCCTCGGAGGTTGAGAGGAACTGCTGGACCTCTTACCCTTTCCCGTCACCACTCCCTTCTCCTTCTGTGTCATGTCTTTTTAGGTTGTAAGCCTGAGGGCAGGGAACCGTCTAACTAAAAAGATTGCATGTACAGCACTGTGTAAATTTACAGCGCTTCATAAATAAAGGTTAATAATAATAATAATAATAATAATAATAATAATAATAATAATAATAAT
>NW_024825513.1:0-1599 GCF_019175285.1 Sceloporus undulatus
GAGAGTTAGGCAAATTAGACAAAGTTAAGCAGCAGAGGTTATAATACTACCTTAAGTCCACAGTATCTATCTAAGTATTTCCAATCCTTAATTACAACATTTATGTCTTTATTCCTTAGGCTTTCTGTCAAAATATCCAATCTCTTAGCTTCCCAGAACTTAATTAACTATTCCTCTTCAGTTGGTACCACACTGTTTTTCCAATATTGAGCATAGAGAATCCTAGCCAGCGTTTCCATGTAGAGAATTAGACGTGACAGTTTCTTAGCCTAGACATCCTCCAATATACATGTCATGTTTAACAAAAAAAAGACGAGGATCTAAAGGGATATCTGTGTGGAGTATATTTGCCATTAAATTATGAATGTGACTCCAAAATCCCTTGGCTTTGTCACATTTCCACAAAGGAGGAAGAAAGTGCCATCCTGTTTCCCACATTTCCCACATTTAATGTTAGCAGTATTATACATTTTGTTAATTTTGAGAGGGGTCATAGACCATCTATGTAACATTTTGGCATAGTTCTCCTTGTAATTTTGACACAAGGTAAATGTCCTTGTCTCTTTCCAAGATGTTTCCCAGTGATCTTGTCGATGGCTTTCTGCAAATCCTGTGACCATTTTGCCATGGAAAGTTTAACACTTTCATTCTCCAAATCTCTCTCTTTCAAGATCTTATAATATTTTGAAAGAGGTTTACTCTCTTTATCCACAAAAATTTTGTCCAAGCTGTTCTCTTCGTAAGAAATACCCATCGATTTTTGGTCAGACCTAAACCTTTCAGCTAGCTGAAAATACAAATACCAGTCAATATCCTCACCTTCAGAAACAAGTATTTCTCTCGATTTCAGTGACACAATATTACTGGGTTTCCACTGAATCAAATCTTTCTATATTATCCATCTATTCTTGAAGTCTTTAGTTCTTTTATAAAAGGCTTCTTGGGGCGATACTCATTGTGGAAGATTACTATAAAAAAGGTCTTTAACCTTCTTCCAGACATAAAGCAGAACATTTCTAAGAAAACGATGTTTAAAGTCTTTATGTTCTTTGACCTTTTCATACCACAAATAGGCATGAATCCCAAACCTCAAGTCACAGCATCCTAAAGATAACAGTCTATCATTGCTTAGATTAATCCAGTTCTCTAGCCAACACAGACAAGATGCATAATAATATAGCTTAAAGTTTGGTAAAGCACAATTTTCCATCTCACCCTAATAATAATAATAATAATAATAATAGGATTTATTTATATACCGCCCAATCACTGGGAATCCGAGGGGTTTACAACAGAGAGGATAATAGACGGTTCCCTGTCCTCAGGCTTACAATCTAAATTTGGCTCATTACCTTCCCAAAGAAATTCAGAGAACTCTTTTTGCCAGATTGCAAAGTGTTCATCTTCGGCTATAATTGTTATGTTCTGAAATAAGTACAGAAAATGGGGGAAGGATATTCGTTTCTAACGTTGATATTCTGCCATAGAATGAGAGATGCAATTTGGACCATGAGGACATACCCTTTGTTACTTCATTCCATAGTCTTCCATAGTTGTGGAACAAGTCAATGTTCTTGGTCATTAAGTATATTCCCAGAT
>NW_024825514.1:0-1599 GCF_019175285.1 Sceloporus undulatus
TTTAGTTTAGTTATATGTTCTCTTATTTCTTTCTTTATTCTTTATTTGTTATACTTTATTCTAAAGAAACTTTTAAAAAATAGCGTTTTAGGGGTTGATTAATGTTCTTATAATTGGGAGGAGGGTTTAGGGTTTGGGGGGGTCTTAATAGTAATTCTTAAATTGGATGTTATTTTATTACTGTACTCTGCTTTGATTCCTTTGAGAAAAGGCAGAATATAAATTATTATATTATTATTATTATTATTATTATTATTATTATTATTACATCCCTTCAAGGGGGTCCAAGGTCCTTTCAGTATGCTCCCAGAACCGGGGGGGGGGATGTTTCTGGGGCTGTGGGTCTCTCTGTTGGTCCTCTTCGGCAGGGTTGTTGTGAAGGAAAAGGTAAGTATTTGAGGGGGGTGCCCAATCCAGATCCTGTGGGTCTCTAAGCCTAGTTCCCAGGTTGCCAGGGGATTGCCAGAGCTTTGAGGTCCCTCCGTCTCCCTTCTCTTGGCTTTGGCGTAGATTTTGGCTCTTCTCTCCCCCCCCCCGCGCCCCCCCCCCCAGGACCACAGAGAAAACTTCCCCCCCCCCAATTTTTTTTTGTTTCCAATGCTATTGAACCCTATCCTGTGTGATGCTTTCTATTTGGCACAAAACCCTTCCCCAAATGAGGCATCAGAAGAGAGGTTCTCTCCTTTGCCCCACTTTCCAGGAGGGAGGGGACTCCTCAAAGCCCTTTTTACCTTTGGATCCCCCTCCCCTCCATGGCCACGCCTCTCTCCAAGGGTCCCCCCTGCTCTCCCTTCTCATAATAACTCCCCAAGTACCTGGGACCCAAGGAATCCCCCAAGGAGGGGGCAGGGAAGGAAAGAGGGAGAGGAGGCCTGCCTTTCTCTGGGGGGAGAAGAGGGGCTTCCTTCCTTCTTATAACAGCCCAAGGGCCCCCCAGAAGACCCTCCAGCCATTCCTCTGAAAGAACGAGGGCTCTCCTCACATCCCTCCCTCCTCAGAACAGACTGTGAGGGCAGCCATGGCTTCAGGGACTGAGACTGCGCATGCCCATATGCCCCCAAAGGCCCCTCCTCAGCATGCGCAGGGATTGCCAGGGCCTAGATGCTGCTGCTTATTCCGCTGGTGGCCTTTGCGGGAAAGGAAGGTATGTACCGGGGGTTCAGCGGCCTCCCCTTCCTACCCTCCTTTCTTCCTTTGAGGAGACCGCAATGGAGGCCAAGGTGCAGGGCTGGACTAAGGAGGGAAAGCCAGGAAAAGAAGGCTCTAGTTTTGACATATAGCTGTCTCTGTGCATCCTGTATGTTTGTGTGTTTCTGTGCACGTATGTGTGTGTGTGTGTGCCCCTTCTGTTCTTATGGCTGGGAATGGAACTGAGGACTGAGGAGAGAAGAAAGGGTCAGTTTTGGGCAAATTCAGAACTTCTGTGCATCAAAGAGTCCAATGTGTTGAAATAGCAAAGAACTTTATTGAGAACACACAGAAACCCAGTGTTTAAGCCAGAACTGCCCACTCCAATCCAAACAATACACTAAAAACCCAAACGTTCAACATCACCCTCTTCCAAACCTAGCCTCACCCCCAATTCCCACAGTCTATGCC
>NW_024825515.1:0-1599 GCF_019175285.1 Sceloporus undulatus
CAAGAATCATACATCATCTTAAACAATTTACAAGTTTATTTGGCATATGCTTTTGTGGACTATCTATTTCAATCGATTCAAAAGACACTAAACAAAACAATAATACAAAGTAGTTGCTAAACCATTCTGCCGCTTAAGTGCTTAGTTTTATTATTTTTGAAAAAGGAACCAAACAGGAATGTAGCCAAGGGGGAGGGGGGTCTGTGGGGTCCAGACCCCCCCCCTTCCATTAGATACAATGAATGGTGTGTGCCGCTGCGCCGCCACACTCAAGCCCCATTATAATCATGACACTTAGTCTGGTCACCCCCTTCCCAAAATCCTAGCTACGTCCCTGAACCAAACATCAGACCAATAATGACAAGACAGCACTTGGTGGGGGGGGGGGAATGACATCTCCCAAAAATGGGGAGGGATGGTAAACACCCCTCTGCCATGAGTCCCTCCCCTCCAGTGATTCCTATCTTTCGTTCCCACTTGCGCCACAAGCTTTGGAATTGCGGTTTTTTCCAAAAGGACCTTTTTGCTGGTGTCTGGGAAAACTGGTTCTTTTGCCTTTGCCTTGCTTCATCATGGCAGATTTAATCACATCACAACAGGAACCAGTTTGAAATGGGAGCTAGGCTCATTTAATTCGCTCAGCCATCCAACTCTTTTCATAGTGGGCACAGGGCCCAAGATTACACACCAGACCAATGAAACCAACCAGATGGGAGTTGTGCAAATATTTGCCACCGTACAAATATTGCTTGCCTATGTTTGTTAAAATGCTTTTATTTGGCTTCTATCATTACTGAAGGCACAGGAGCCTTGCCTATTTCCTTTGCTGATCACCTTCAGAGTTAAGGAGTTTGATTTCTAGCAAGACACAAGAGAGTCCCTGGCCACCTGCTCCCAAAGGTAGGAAAGAAGGCAGGTTGGGCAGATGGTCTAGAAATGGTTTCCCCTGGCTTTGATCTTGGTGACTGAGAAACACCAACTTCTGGGGCTGGGGCTCTCTCCCCTTGGAGAGAGTAGAAAAGCCTTGCCATCAGACCTTATCCAGCCGAGAGGGAGAGGGAGGCCTGAACTCAGAAGCAGAGCCCTCCCTCCCTCCTGTCCCTCTGCCTTGGTCCAGGCCTCGGAGGGAGAGAACCGTTCCCTTCTCCTTTTGTGTCCAGCCTTTGAGATTGTCAGCCTGAGGGCAGGGGAGCCATTTAATATTGTGGCTGAAGAGCGGAGTACAGATGCTCTAAACCCGCTCCGCTGCCGATCCTTGCGGTGTCCCTCTGTGTGCCGGGAAACCTGGCCTGCTAGATGCTTTGCCCAGACGTCTGCTTCTCCAGGCCTCCCTCCTTCAGGCTCTTGCTGGCCCTGAGGCTGGGAAGAGGGAAGGGGGCAACTGGAGACAGGCGCCCAAAGACTCTCTTGCCCAGACAGAGACGCTGCGCCCTGGCTGCGGAACCCTGGGCGGCGTTTTCTTGTAGGCCATGCTCCTCTGCGGAGGGTCCTTCGTTCGGGCCACGTGGCCGGCCAGAGAAGCGCCAGGAAGACACCCCGCCGGGCACTGGCCCTGTGCTCCCTCCTCCGGGAAAGCCCTGCCCCTTGCCTTGGCCCCTC
>NW_024825516.1:0-1599 GCF_019175285.1 Sceloporus undulatus
ACAAGCCTTGACTGTGGTCTGGATCTGAGGGATACACGACAGAGAAGAATCAAAGATAAAACCAAGACTGTGGGCTTGCTGGACTGGTTGAATAGAAATGTTGTCCACAGAGACAGAAAAGGAGTGTTGAAGGGTGGACTTAGGAGGAAAGACAAGAAGCTCCATCTTGGACATGTTGAGCTTCAAACGCCGATGGCACATCCTCTGCAAGACAGCCGTGAGACATGATGAAACTTGCTGCTCAAGCCTTGGAGAAAGGTCAGGGGTGGAAAGATACAGCTGAGTGTCATCAGCGTACAGATGACAGGAAAAGCCTAAGCGCTGATAAGTTTTCCTAGGGACAATGTGTAGAGAGAGAACAAAAGGGGACCCAAAACAGAGCCCTGAGGAACTCCAACAGATAAGGAACAGAGAAGGAGGTCTGGACACTCATGACCACTGCAAAAGATCTGTCTGACAAATCAGATGTAAACCAGTCAAGAACAGAGTCCAAGAACCCGAGGTCAGAAAGTATATCAACTAGAAGACAGTGATCAATGGTGTCAAAGGCTGCAGGCAGATCAAGAAGGATGAGAACAGAGTAAAGGCCATTAGCCTTGGCCCGTAAAAGGTTAATTGAGATCTTAGTGAGAGCTGTATCTGTAGAATGCCTTGGGCAGAAACCAGACTGAAAGGGATCGAGGATGGAGTTGGCTTCAAGAAACTCAAGACAGCGAGAATAAACGACCCATTCCAAAACCTAGAAAGAAAAGGAAGAAGAGAAATCGGATGATAGCTAAACAATGAAGAGGGGGTCAAAAGAAGTTTTTTTCAAAATAGGAGAAACTAAAGCATGTTTAAAGACTGAAGGGAAAGAATCTGTGGAGAGAGAGAGATTAAAGATATAGAGAAGCGAGGGCAGAAAAGAGGGAACTATAGAGATTAGAAGACGAGTAGGAATTGGATCAAGAGAACAAGTTGCAGGTTTGGAAGAGTTCAGAAATGTAGAGAGTTCATCCAAAGAAACAGGAGGAAACAGAAAATTTTTAGGGGAGGGCGACAGAATATTATGAGCAGAAGAAGAATCGGGGGGGGGACTATCTCAGAGCGAATAGTGGTAATCTTTGAGATGAAAAAGCGAAATTGTTAGGAGAGAATGACAAAGAGACAGGAGGAGAGGGAGGTTTAAGCAACGTGTTGAAGGTGGAGAACAAACGCTGCGGGCGCCTCTCATTGGCGCAGATCAATGATTTGTAATAATTTTGTTTTGCCATAGACAGGGCGCATGAAAAGGAAGAAAGAACAAATTTGTAATGAATAAAATTAGCTCACTCCTTGGACTTTTTCCAAAGGCGTTCGGCCGCTCGAGAGCAGGACCGGAGGAACCTAGCAATGGGAGCAAGTCAGGGCTGAGGCTTAGTCATAGAGGAAAACGCATGTTCAGAGACAGGGGCAAAGCTGTCAAGAGTTGAAGAAAGAGTGGAGGTGAGTTAAATAACGACATTCCTGAGTCAGCAGAGTCCCCAAGATTTAGGGAAGAGAGAGATGAATCCAAGGTCTGACTGAGATGGTTAGAATTAACAGACTGAAGATCGCGAAAATAGCAGCCCAGTAAACAAA
>NW_024825517.1:0-1599 GCF_019175285.1 Sceloporus undulatus
TATTCAGGAGAACTTCCTGATGGTATGATCTGTTTGACAGTGGAAGACACTGCCTCCAAATGTGATGGAGTCTCCTTCGTTGGAAGCTTTTAAACAGAGGAAGAATGGCCATCTGTCAGGAGTGCTTTGATTGCATCTTTCAGCATGGCAGAATGAGGTTGGACTGGATGGCCCTTGGGGTCTCTTCTGGTTCTGTGTTTCTATGAGTCTGTCTATGAACTCAGAGCTGTAGCATTTTCCTTGCTTCTGCAGACCATTCAGAACATTCTACAACTGAGACAGGCTTCACCCTCTCCCCTATTGTTCATGGCAGTAACTTTTCCCTTCCACTCCTCCTCAATTACTTTGAATCCATTATTTCTCCAGAAAGTTCTTCAGTGGGACAGCCATGAGGAAAAGCAGGAGAGTGGTGTGAATTTGTGTAAGGAACAACTACCACCACTAGTACTACAAATACAACAACAACTATTGGCAAGGTTTCAAGAAAGCTCTGTTCCGATTTACAGGCCTTTCCTCTAGTGAATAGGGAAAGTGGAATGTCTGAGTGTGCTTCAGGGCTGGGAACCAGAATAGGTCAGCCTAGATAAGCCGTCTTTGGCCCCCTTCCTCCATTTTATGAGCTGGTGAATTGTGCCTCCAGCTTGGAGCATGTGCCACCTGCCTATTTGGAGGCTGTGTCCTTCTGCCAAGTTCCCTCTGCAGTTCTATGGGCAGCTCTGGAGCTCCACACTTTTCTTCTGCCTCTCTCTTCCTCCCAGGCGTAGTTGGAGCAGCTGCAGCTTTACAAGGAGACGTCCAGTTGGAACTCTTCCTTTCCCATGGAGAATTGGCACGGCAGCCGCTCTCCGTTCAAAGCAACTGGAGGAGGTCAAAAAAGAACACCCCTCCCAAAACAGCTGGCTTGGGCTTGAGTACCAAAAGTGGTAGCAATAGTGGCGGCGCACCTGCTACAGAGTCAAGACGAAAGGGTTTTGAAGGTGGCAGATGGCTTCTTGCACCTGCAAGCCCTTCCCTGTAACATGGCAGTGTGTGTGTGTGTGTGTGTGTGTGTGTGTGTGTGTGTGTGTAGGGAGTGTTGTCTGCAAGTTGGATCCAGTTGACTTTTCATGGGAAAAGACAGACAGCCTCTGAATGTGCCCCAACGGGTGGTTTGGGAGAAAGCTTTCAAGGAAAACTTTCAGAAAAATTGCATGAGAGCATGATGGAAGAGGAATAGGCACATCTATAAAGCCTACATCAGAGCTTGGAAATGTTGGTTGATGATGATGATGATGATGATGATGATGATGATGATGATGATGATTGGACTAAAGGAGATTATCGCATGAAGCTTCCCTCCTGATGCTGTTGTGGCTTTTTAAACACTAGAAACAGCAACGTTTATTTTCACATTACCATGCAATTGCAAACTGATAACAGGTTGCTGATGCATCTTATCACACTACTCTTCCATTTATTCATCAGTTATCCAAGATTAAGTAAATAAGTAGTCTAGCCTTCATTGAGAGTGGGGTGCGTGCAGTCAAACCAGTTTAATTCCCCTTTCTGCTGCCAAGACGGAATGATTGCCTCCTCAAGAGTAAGTCTTGAATCAGGGAC